>NC_139404.1:132357830-132605330 GCF_905368555.1 Meleagris gallopavo
GGAAGTAGAGAAAAGTTAACAATTCCAGCTGTTTTCTGCAGACATGGCTAATAAGAAAGGTGCAGTGGTAAGCATAGCAGTTCAATAGCCCAAGAATGCAGTGTTTATAGGGATAAGAGATTTGTGTCATCAGCTGCTGGAAAAACCAAGCTGTGCTGGTGTAAGCATGACTAAGCCAAAAGAGTAGTATTACGTGAAGCTGTAATAATCAAATAATAACCATCTTGAATCTGACTCATGTTGTTTGGTTTTTTTTCAGCGTGTAATGGAAGCACACGTTCTGGTCATCCAGACTATCCATGATACATTGTTGCTGTATTCTATCAATGAAAATTTAGGAGAGAATAGTAGAGTTGTCAATTCCTAATTGTTCTGCTAATAAAAATGTGCAAGACTCTTCCATTAGCCTAGCTGTTCTTGAACGACTGCACAACTTTATGTACTTCCACTGGGAACTGATCCTTTATGTTATCAAAAGCAGTAGGCATTTCCTCAATTGGTATGAAGGCTAAGGCTTGTAGGTAATGGAGCTTCAAATTGAATTCTGGATTAAATCCATGCTGATTTGCCAATCCAGCACTTTGTGTTCTTTGCCAATAGCTTTGGCTCAAGTGAAAGAAGCAGGCTTTGTTCTAAACTGGTGCAAATTCCTTGGTTGCTGTGATTGTAGCTTGTTCAAAGTGAGTGATCACATATGTGAGTCTTAAGTAGAGCTGTGCAAAACTTGGCAGCTTGAGTGCACAAGGGGTTTGGTGAACCTTCATTTGGCTTGTGTGCTTATGGGTTGGAATTAGTGTTAGGAAAATTAAAGGATGAGGTGGGAGATTCATTGAATAGAAGCATCTCAAGAAATAAAATGAATTACAGGAAGACTTGTCTGAAGTAGATGTGAGGGACTGGAAAAATCATGTTTACTGTAATTTAAATACAGCTTTGTTGTTTAAATACTTTTGCTATTATTCATATACAGAAATACTCAAGAATACAACCTTTTTTATTATTATTTTTATGGGAGTTAATCACCTATTGGAAATACAAAACATTTCTTGAAAGAACATCGACAGAGATTTACTGAACTGCACTGCTTGTGCTACATTTTATAATATTCACATCTTTGCCAGAATGCTCTTACTCATTATCTGTTTCAAATTCTTTTCAATTTAAGATTTACACATTAATAAATCATGAGTAAGTAGTAGGTGATGGTATATGATTCTCCTAAATAGCAGCCTTAACATCAAACAGGGTTGGAGTAGAATGGGACCTTTTAACATTGTTTTTAATGTCTTCTTTTTCCTCCAATGTTTCATAAGTGTGACAAAATGGTGGTAGTTAGAAATTTCTACCATGGATGGTGTGAACATTTTGATAGACTGATAAATATACTTCAGATACGTCATATAGCTATTAATATGTGGCAACATTTTCCTCATCCTCTAAATGTTGGTATTAATTTCATAATTGCAATGATGATGAGACACCTCGATGCAAGTCAAGCTTTTCATGAATTACTGTGTTCTCCTTGGAAAGAAAATACAATACTACTACTGCCTCTTTTACGAGAACAGCTCTGAAAGTAATGCCTCCTATTTTATTGCACTGTCAGAGGTGAATGGTATCCTTCAATAAACCTAAAGACAAAATACAGGATGTAGAGAAAAGTTAACAATACCAGCCTTTTTCCGCAGACACATTTAATTAGCAAGATGCAGTGGTAAGTATAGCAGTTCAATAACCCAAGAATACAGTGTTTACAAAGATAAAAGATGTCAGAGGCAAGTGTTGGTGATATGACAGTAGAGGTTGAACTTTTCCACAAATATTCTGTTACATTTTTTTGCTCTGTGACAGGTGGCAGCAGAGGAGTACTCTGATAAAATGGCGTCTGGCATCTGCATAGAGTTGCATATGAAGCAAAGGTGTCGAATTGAATTCCTCCACGTGGAAGAAATTACACCTATTGACATTCATTGATGCCTGCTGAATGTTGATGGAGACCAAACAATGAAAGTATGCACAGCCAGGTGATGGGTGGTGCATGTCAGCAATGGCAACAGCAATTGAAAGACGAGTCATATTCCAGACGGCCATGCACAACTGTCACACACAAAATAAATAGCATCTTGATCAACTCATCCACAAGAATCAGCAGATCACAATGGGAAATTCCATACGGAGTTAAATATCGACTTCAGTGATTTGGAAATGATGGTGGCAGTTCTGGAATATCCAAAAGTTTGCATCAAGTGAGTCACACAGATGTTTGCACAAGAAATGAAGGAACACAGTATGCAAACTTGTTGGGAATCATTGAACTAATGCAAGTTTGAGGGCGACAGTTTCCTGGATTTAATCTTTATTAACAATGAGACATGTCATCACCTCTATGAGACAGGGTCAAAGCAGCAGTCCATGGAATGGTGCGAATTCCCCATTGAAGAAAAAGCTTGAGATGCTACTTTCAGCAGGTAAAGAAATGTGCACAGATTTTTGGGACAGAAAAAGGGTGATTCCTTCTGGATTCCTGGAATCCAGACAAATCATTAACTCTGACAACTACATCTTGATACTTACTAAGCTGAAGGCTCAAACACAAGATCAGGCCAGAGAAGAAAACATTTCTCTAGCAACATGACAGCACCAGGCCTTATACCACTCTGAAGGCAGCCGAGCACACTGCCAGTCATGGCTGAACTGTCATACAACATCCTTCATATAGTCCAGACTTTGTGCCTTCTGATTTCCATCTGTTCAGGCTGATGAAAGTTGAACTGTGTCGGCAACATTTTCCTAGCAACGATGTCATTATTGCAGCTGTGAAAAAATAGATCACCTCCACTGGTGCAGAACTTATGAGAGCTGCACTCTTGGTCCTTGCATGTGAAAATGCACTGCTAATGATGGCAATTATGCTGAAAAATAGCATTTTGCGGTTGAGAATTCCTCTATTAAATAGTGTTATTGTGCTCTTTGTATCTGCTGTAGTTTCTATGTAAATAAATAGGAGGTTACCAACTTATTACTACTATTACCATTGTTTCTGTTTTTAAAATATTAGATGCAATTAATTGACTGTCACTTTCAACTCAGTTTCTCTGTTCAGAATTTCCCTTATGTCATTTTCAGCTGTTCTTAGTGAAGAAACCTTGATTAAGATAGCAGGATGAACATGAGTACTCCTGTGTATGACCACAGATTGCTACTCTGACAGCTGCAGCTGGTGCACATGCAGGGGATGTTCTTAACTTCTCTAAAGAACCAAAGTTGCTCACTAAACAATCAAGGAACATATGAGTTTCTTTTAAATTGAGAAGGACATCAATTAATTGAAGGATGTTTACTGTAAAGCAATATGTATGGAAATGCCATTGATGTGATAATGTGATGATAAAATGCATCTATATTTTCAAGAGTAAGTTTCAAGTTTCCAAAAACAGTAGTGAAAAGTATAGAACAAATGATAAAACAAACTTGGAAAATGTATGCTATCACCATCTGATGCTGACTCGGCAGTGGAAAACATCCTCTGAGTTTTTCTGTAATCTGTGCTCCTGCATTTATGCATCTCATTTTTACAAGAGGAAATGGAGTGAAGCTCATGATTCTTATCAGTTCTTTGCACAATCACAGTTCTCAAGTTTTGGCTGGTTAATTTCCACAAAGACATGCAGCACAGGAATTGTGACAGAAATTGCAGTTTATTTCTAAGGAGGTGTCATATGAAAGGGACATATGGGGATGGAGAGATCCATGTACACCAGCTCTATTGGTTATTCTTTTATTTGCCTAGAAACACAAACCAACAATCTAAAAGGAAGAAAATACTTTCCGCTATCTTAAATGTTATAACACATTCCAGAAATTATTGTTATAAATGTAGCTGTAAAGGTCCTATTGTTAAGGATTTTATAGGCAAATTCGCCACACAGAAATATATATTCACGTATCTAATTTTGCATTCAGGAGAGGAGACTTGTTTGTTAGCTAGTATACAGCTATTATTAAGTCCCATTAAATTTCTAGGCAGCTCCTAAACTAAGTGGAAAAGATACAGCTAAAGAACAAATAAAGAAGAATGTAACAGAACTCATATGAAGTACTGTTTCTCAAATAGGAAAATCTTAAAACATGATGGTTAATGATAGCTGAAGTTCTTTATTTTAGGCTTGTCTTACTGCATTAACAGAGACAGTAGGCATTTTTATCTCTAATATAAAATGCCATAGGATCATTCAGAAAACAATATAGATTATTGAAATTCTGCGGATTTTTACAGCAGTTCCATAAGAAAAGTTACACAAGCTGCTCATATTTCATCCCTATCAGAACTTTATCGAGACGCATATTTTAGTTAACTGCATGGGAACTATATTTTTATGCACAAATGCCTACAAATAAATAGTGGTGTAAGAAAATCATAGGGTGAAAGTTATAATCAGCACCTCAAGTAATTTAGTTAGCAAGAACATGGTTTCATGAGGGAATAACTTAAAAGCTATTTTAAGTGAGAAATGATTGATGTCACTAACAAGAAAGTAATTTCTTTAGTTGAAATAATCACCATGATACATACCAAGCATTCACCTTAGAAACTGTTCCCATTCACAAGATGACTTGAATGAAATTCATTTTTGTGACATAACTGGTCGAAGTGAGAAAGCAGTGAGCAAATGAATATTAAATTAGTCTTAGTCTATAACTTTTTTTCTGAGAAACAGTATATAATTACATTTATATATGTATATATATACATATGAAACACGAAGGTAGGAGTATCTTTTATATTATTACAGAAAACTCGAAGATAATATTTCTATATGATATTTTAAAAATAAAGCTGCTTTACATCCTCTGTTTACAGTAGTTTTTATGTTTAAAGTTGTTAGTTCCTAAATATAAATTTAGCAATACCTTTTGTTCCAGACACTATGCACTGAATTCTGTGCCATAGCTGAACTGCAGAGTATGTAGGTGATTCCTGCTAGGCAGAAGAGGAAATAAGTGATAGAGGTATGTATGTCAAATGCATCGTCAGATTTTCTTGTTCTCTTCTCTAGGCATGGGAAACCAATTTCCTTATATTTGTTCACATATAATCAAATGAGAAATTCACAATTTCGTGGAATGTATTATCTTTCATATTTTTGCAAATAAGCTTAATTTTCATCTTTTAAGTGAACAGAATCGTAAGAATCATAGAATCATACAATGACTTGGATTGGAACCAACTTCCATGTTGCCCCAGTTCCAAGCCCCCTGCCCCTCACCAGCTCAGGTTGCCCAGGGTTCCATCCAGCCTGGTCTTGAACATCTCCTGGGATGGGACATCCGCAGTTTCTCTGTGCCTGTGCTTCATCACCCTCTGAGTAAAAAATATATTCTTAACATCTAATCTAAATTTCCCCTCTTTTAGTTTAAAACTGATCCCCCTTGTCCTATCATTATCCCTCCTGTTTTTGTAAACTTCATTTAAGTATTGGAAGGCCATGATGAGATCCACCCTGAGCCTTCTCTTCTCCAGGCTGAACAAGCTCAGCTTCCTCAACCTTTCTTCATAGGAGAGGTTCTCCAGCCTGCCAGTCATCTTCATGGTTCTTCTCTGGACCCTCTCCAACAGCTCTACATCTTTTTTGTGCTGAGGTCCCCTGGACTGGATGCAGTACTGCAGGTGGTGCCTCACAAGGGCAGGGTAGAGGAGTGCAATTACCTCAGTCTCCCTGCTGGCCACCCCTCTTTTGATAGAGCAGTGGACTTCATTTGGCCTTGTGAGCTGCAAGTGCACACTGCTGGCTCATGTCTAGCTAGCTTTTTGTCCACCAAGACCCCCAGGGTTGCTCTCAATGAATTCTTCTCCTAGTCTGCACATACACAGGAGATTGCTCTGACCAAGGTGCAACGCTCAGCCTTGTTGAACATCATTAGGTTCCTGTCGATCCACTTTTCAAGTCTGTCCTGGTCCCTTTGGGTGGCATTCCTTATTTCTATTGTATCAACTGCACCACTCAGCTTAGTATCATCAGCAAACTTGCTGAGGGTGCACTGGATCCCATTGCCTATGTCATATATAAAGATGCTGAAGAGCACCAGTCCAACCGGTTATTTACCCACCTAGTAGTCCATCCTTCATAACCATGTCTCCCCAATTTAGAGATAAGGATGTGGTGTGGGACCACGGACTTTCACAAGTCCGTATCAATGACATCAGTTGCCCTTACTTTGTCCACTGTTGTCATCACTTCATCATAGAAGGTCACCGGATTGGTCAGTCATAACTTTCTCTCGATGAAGCCCATGGTGGCTGTTTCAAATCTCCAGTCCTAGCTTCCTTAATGATCTCTTCTGCATGATGAGCACCAGGTACATTAACACTTCACCTCTTATTGGTTTGCCTAACACCTGGACCAGGAAGTTATCCTCAACAGACTCTAGGTGCCTCTTAGATAGCTTCCATTCCTCCATGCTGCTTTCCCAGTTGACATCCAGGTGGTTGAAATCCCCCATCAAGATGAGAGCCTGTGAACATAATGCCTCTAGTAACTGAAGGAAGAAGTCTTCATCTGCAGACTGTCTTTGAACAGGCAGTTTGTATTAGAACCCAACCACCAGATGTCCTTTATTGATCAGGTCCTTAATTTTAACCCACAAATTCTCAACCTGGTCATGCCTGTTTTTCAGAGGCAGTTTTTCTTAACATCTTAACCCATTTTTTAACACAGAGAGCAAGCCCCCATTCTAAAAAGCTTCATTATCATTATACTCATTATTATATTAATGAATTAATATTTAATACTAATGGAGTATTAAGTATAAGTGATAGTGCTAGGGATAATAGTTTTAAACAAAACAAAAAAAGTAGATTTAGATTATATATGAGGAAGAAATTCTTCACAAAAATGGTGGTAAGGCACCAGAAGAGGCTGCCCAGAGAACCTGTGGATGCCTTATTCCTAGAAGTGTTCAGGGCCAGGCTGAATGGGGCTTTGGGAAACCTGTCTTATGGTTCTACAAAGTACTGATTTATTCAGTACTGAACAATATTAAGTATTTCAGTGAGCTAATGTGCCACATTCTTCCGCTAAAGATAAATGAAAACAAGTTTGTTGCTATTAATATTTTAACTTGTTGTTGGCAGTAACAATGTAAACAATAATATGAGGTCTTTTTTCAGCACCTGTATAGTCTTCTATAGACTTTAAACGATGGGATTTTGTGGAGTCAGTAAGATGTAGGATGACTTTACAGAGAAAGTTATTTAGGCCTTGAAGTTCTGAACATGTTTTATGCTTTTCCATTTCATGTATTACACAAGAAAGAGTATTAAATCTTAGTGTTACTATAGCTAGCACTTAATCACTATCTTTTTTTAAGTTATGGTATTTCTTCAGCCTGATGTATTGCCTGCTAAGAGAGTTCATTTTCCAGAGAACTCACAATCTAACAAGTCATAATTGCCTGCTACCCAGAGCTCTTAACACAAGCTCTGTGATAAACTTTTTCCTTATAATTAACTACTCCAGGAGAAAGTCTTTCGCCTGGATATTATGAGAATTATTTCTTGTCTTCTTTCTGCACTATACTACTAATATATGGGCCCAAGAAACATCCCATCATCTTTCTATCACTCTGAAGAAGATATTGGTTCCATGAAAAATATTTTCCTCTTTCATTGTCAAGGTGTATCATATGTATATGAATACCAGTTGTTGCACGCTTTGATATAAACGAGTGGAACTAGTAAGTAAATCCAAAGCACATCTCTAAAAGTCTTTCAACAGAAAATCAAAAATTTGCAGGACATAAGATTAGAAATTATAACGTAAAATTATCTTAATCTAGTTTTTTACAGTAAATATTTTGTAGGGGAAAAAAAGAAGAACAAAAACATCTCTATTTTAAATAGCTAGAAAAGCTTTTTGAAAGTGTTTATCATGTATCTCCTTTTTGTTGCTGAGATGTGCATACCCTCTGGCCCCCACCATTCTGTAAGTTTTCAATTCTCCTCAGGATCCAAGTCAATAACTGTAAATTCCAAAACTGATGTTACAATTCTTATATTTTACTTAGTTTTACTACTAGAACAAAACAAAAACAAACAAACAAACAAAAAGACTCTCCAATTAGCTTTATTACATTGCAGAACACAGAATATAGTTTGGCCCTAAGTACTCTGAAAACTGACTTTGTTGGTTTTCTTCTAGAATATTCTAAAACATTAGTTTTCTAAAATAAGCTAAGATCAGGAAGTCTACAAGCTGAATATTAACTCCCAGGATACCAAGAACTGATATTCATCTAACTGGAGAATATACTTAGAAGGCAGAGTCATAGCATCACTCTGGGGAGTAGAAACGGAAAGTAGACTGGATTGCAAATATCAGCATTTTAAGTATTCCTATCTAAAGAAGCGTTAACTAAATTCTTTACATGTAATTATTTCTTCTACAAGCTGTGTTTATGGCAGAAGAGTCCTCTTCTGAAATTGAGATATTATTAATCTAACTAGTTATATAGATATTTTTGTTTTGATTTAGCTGCCAGGTTAGTTTGCTTTAGTTGAGAAGAAGTAAATGGGAAGAGACATTAACATCTATCAACAAATAAATTAACTATTAAGAAATTTAGACCTAAACAAACACTTATGAATCTCTAATCAACACATGGGAAGAATCCTTACATCTTTGTCCATACCATTAGCTGTAAAGCAAAATGCTGTCTGATTCTGGAGACGCAATTCGCTGGAGTGTGCTGAGGATGAGAATAGATGGAAGACAGAAGAATTTTTCTTCCACTGCTCCGTAACAATGGATGTTGTGGATTCTAATTTATGTTTAAAAGATCATCTGCAAATTTTGCAGAATGAATGAATTTACTGCTGATAACTTTACTTTGTAGTTTTTTTTTTGTAATTTACTTTCTATGAAAGCACTCAATAAGATGTGTATACATAATTTTTCATTTCACCAGATAAAGTTTATAATCTCTCTCTTTTTTTGGAAGATAAGTGCTTATACCCCACAGATCTGAAGCATTTCATGTAGATAAAAAGTCAGAAAGATACCGTCCTTTTTGCAACTGTACTTTTTGCTCTGTGACTAACTTTTAGGGAAAGATATCATCACCTTGTGATTTCCTTTCACATATAGTAAGGGTTACCACTGCAGAAAAGCTCCATAGAATATAGAACTAAAGGAATATATGTATATTTTGGTAATTTAACCGTAAGAAGTTATAAACTTGTTTGACTGTAGACAACAGATAAGGCAAGAGTAGAAGAGATTACAAGTAAGAAAACAATTTCTTAACTGAATCAGTCGAAGCCTTAAAATCTTGCAGTTTTTGTAAGATTTAGGACAATTTAGTGAAGAACTAATTTAAAAAAAAAATGATTTTAAAATTAGCAACTGAATTGAATCTGCAGTTACCTGGGGGCAATAATTACAGTGACCTTTCTTCTAGAGCTCGCTAGGGTATTTTCTGAAAAATTTACAGTAGAAAAACAAATAAACAAAAAAAATATTTGTTTGCTTTGGTTTTGTTTATTTACTTTAGAATGAGATTCTACTTAAATTCGGGTGAACTACACATAAGATAGAAAGATTGAAACCTGATAGAGAAAGCAACAAACTTCATGCCATGATATTATCTATTTCTAGCTAGTCACATGTTGAAAAAGAGCAGAAAGTGTTGAATTTTAATACTTTACAGTTTTGAGAACTAGGAGACCTTTAGCTCAAATATAAGAGACCAGAACAGTCAAGATGAAAATCTGTAAGTTTCTGCTTCACTCAGGGAGAAACTGCTGGATCGCCATGGGAGAAGCAGCTGAACATGAACCTACTTTTCTCATTAGAAGGTGGATTGCAATATTTTGCAGTTGTCCTTCCTCTTGTCTCTCTAATGCTTTACTGAACAAAGTACACATGGATATTCATCAAAATTATCACCGTTATTATCTGTAACAAAGAGCAAATAACAACCTACTAGTATTATCATTGTATAAGTTATGGTGGAAAGGTAACATACTGAAAAGAAGTGAACCCTCCAAATTGTAATCTTTTATTGGGTTTTAATCTATAAACTTATTCAAGAAAGATAACAAATGGCAGTATTTGTGAATGATACATTTATGGTAGGAAAGAGAAAATCAAGAAAAACTAAAGACAAGATTGTACAGATCTTTTACAAGGGCTGCTGTGAAAGCAATACCTCCTATTTTAATGTGTTGGCCTATGAACTCAGAGAAGGGTGTTGGTGATACGACCACAAAGTCTGAACCTTCTTGCCTGTAATCTGTTGCATTCTGTATGCCATGAGACAGATGGCAGCAGAGGGACACTGATAAAATGGCATCTGACCTGGAAGTGCAGATGAAGCAAAGATGTGTCATTGAATTCCTCCGTGTAGTAAAAACAGCACCCTTTTACATTTCTCAGTATTGGCTGAACATTTATGGAGACCAAAGAGCAAAAGGGAGCAAAGTGGAGTTGTGAGTGGTGTGTTTCATTAGTGATGACAGCGACATAAAAGACAAGTCATGTTCTGGGATGACCATTCAGATTTGTATGAGCGCGGAATGCAGGCTCTTAGTCTTCACTAGAGAAAATACATAGCTAATAGTAGTGACTGTGTTAAAAAAAAATGTGTTTTGTAGCTCAGAATTTGCTCTATCAAATAATGTTATTGTGCTCTTCGCATCTGTTGTAGTTTCCTTGGAAATAAATAGGAGGCATTATTTTCTAAGCAACATATGTGTACTATGCCTCATTCTGGGTTTTCAATCTAGTTGGTCCTGACTTTACTCATTTAGATAATGGCCTGATCTTTCATCCTAATTTTCATGGATGGAAAAGGCTCTTCAATGGGAAAGTACCCAAAAACATTTTGTTTATCTTAGGAAGAACTGAAGAAAAGGAGACAGACTAATGGATTGAAACAGAAAAAAATTGGATCCTAATTATTTAAATATAAGGCTTCTAATGAATTACTTTTAAAAAATGTTTCATTTTCTATGATACTCTTTCTCATTATTCACCATCTATCTTTTCATATTGTAAGCTCTAGAGGTGAGATCTATGCATCCACATATATTTGTAGAGCACTTTGCACTCACTGTACTTAATGCAACCACTAAAAGCCAATACAGTATAAAATATTAGCTCTTCAGTTATATTAAATCAGAATGGTTCACTTAACTCCCCTCTCCATTTTGCTTTCTGTGAAGGGTACCAATTAAACTAGAATGAAGAGAAAAAAAAAATAATATATTAAATGATGGGGGTTGGTATCATCTACACTAGTTTCACTCCATTTCTGCTTCATGGTGTTGCACATTGCTTTTCTGCACACAACTGAAATTAAAGTCAAGACAGCAAAATAAAGTAATTGAAAGAGGTTAGTAGAATCATAGGCTATTTTATTCGTTGTTACTTCCTCATAGTTTTCTAGAAATAGAGAAGAACATGCCATAGTAGTGTCTGGATCTCAGTTAACCTGCAAATGCGCAGAGTATACAAAAAGATTTCTTTTAGAGTTTTTGTTTGTTTGTTTGTTTGTTTTATAACACTGTGTAAAACATAATCTTTACAGGAAACAATCTGAATCAAATGAAAACTGAAGTCAGAGAGAGAGTGAGAAGGGTAGTGGGAGAGATCTGCTGCCATTTCTACCTAAGAGGACAAGAACTCTGCAGAGTTCCCTCTCAGTTTTTCAAGTCTCACAGGTAAGGTTTTGAGAGTTTCTCAGAGGTCTTATTTTTAGAAGGAGTGAGTCGCACCCATCTTCTGAAAAAGCAAATTATTTTATAACATTCTTGATTGCTGAATATCACTATTCTTCTTGAATATCTTAAGAGTATACTAATTGCCTACAGATAAAGATATATTAATTACCTACTGATAAACTCTTCTTTAAAAATGTTGAGTTCCGATAGCAAGCACTTGAAGATAATTAAGAACTTGGGATAATTGAGAAATGTAGGGCACATTCACACACACTTCACTTAAGGTTATTCAAGCTAGTCCCAGAAGGGAGGATATATGTATGCCACACAAGTATACTAGCTCATCTATAGGAAGTAGGATAGCTATCGAATGTGATATTTGCACTGGGACTAATTAGGTCATTTCATTTTCATATCATGATTGTTTCTAGTTCCAGAGCTAACTGTGTGTCTTTTCAGTGCAGTTTTGTCCACTATAGACATATCTTTAAAGTTATTGTGCACACTTAGTGCTTTTCCCTTACATGTACATCCTGTAAACTGAATGATTTAGGACTCCTGATGGAACAGAGCACGCAATATTTCATAAACCTGCATAAATTTGGCTACTCTTTATTTGATGTTTCCTAACTTTAAATGTTTGATTTTTTTGCCATTTGATTTCTGAAGAAAGGAGGAAACTGAAATGTATTTTTATATGGTTGTGACAAGCTTTCATTTTGTGCTTTATTAAGTGTTTGAACTACAACCTACACAGCTGAGACTGCTGTTCCTGTAGTAGGAGACAATTATTAGCTCAACAGGGAATAGTCAAACTGATCACTTCTGATAGGGGGTTTTGGAGGGACTTTAACACAAGCTGACTTTCTTCAGCTTCCTATCAGAAGATTTTGGCCCAGGTGTGAGAAAAGAATAATTTGGGTTATCTCAGTGGTAAGAAAAATAAATGTGGAAGCAGATTAGAAAACACATAGCTGAGTTAAGGCTGGCAGAAGACAGTGCCTTAATTTCTTCCTTAAGAATGATTTCAGAAAGATGCTTAAACAATTATTCAGGTTTTATTTCTTTTTGAACACTCAGGCAAAGAACATGTTTTCTGTTATACTGCTGCAATACCTAGAAGTTGTTGCTGACTAGGTAGGGATTACTGTAGAACAATATGTAAAAAAATAATAAAAAAAAAAAAAAACAGTAAAACTACTGTGAAAGAGTAAGAAAAACTATATTCAGGGATTTTAGGTGTGCACAAGTTTTTTCCTACTCTGAAGTTTGGGATTTTACCCCAAAGAAATTTCTTGGGAAAAAAAAAACTAATGACGACATAAAAAAAAAAAAAAAAAAAAAAAAAAAAAGTGATTTTTTCATAAATACACATTTCCTTTTTTCAGAGTTAGCCTGAAAAACTGAGTGTTTGCATCTCCCATGACTGAACTATGAGTAATTGCACATATAATTGAACTGCCAGACATAATTCTTCTGATTAGAAACGTACTGATTTCAGCTTGGCTTTCTAGTTTGAAACTGATCTACTACCACAGATTTGTAGCTTAACATGATCTATTGAGATAGATTTCTATTGGTTTCTTTATGAAAAATAAATTTGGGCAATTCACAAATACTTCATTCCATTAAAGATTAATTCCATTAAAATATTGCTATGGTTCTGAAATGATAAATGTGACAATGATAAGCTTGATTCATGCCTGGGATACACAGTTTTACTAGTCATGTCTTTGAAAGCAGATCTTTCAGATAAGAAAAGAAAGATATATATATATATTTCTGGAGATCCATTGCAGGCACAGAAAGCACATATGCCTTTGTAAAATGTGGGTCAGTCTATTCGGTACAAACAGAGCTTCTGTTTGAGAGAAGATGGTATGTCCATGGTGCCCAGACTACACATTAAAGCCATCAACAAGCTGTGGAAACTTAAGAAAAGACAAAAACAAAATCACTGCTTACTTTCTCTTGAAGCTGAACCCAAGTTTGGCAACTGTTTTATAACATTCTCTGTTCTTCCCTTGCAATGTGGACTTCATGGGTTTTTCTCAAAGTCATAATTTTCATCATTCTCAGATGGCTTGTTTAACTTGTGTTTCACTAGGCACAGTAGAAGAAAAACACAGAATATTTGATGCAGAATTCATATCATCCCAGACCTCTGCACAAGAAGCAAGGCAGGGTCAAAGACATTTAGTAAAATGATAATAATAATAATAAATAATTAGGTACCCTATGCACCTTGAGACTTAATTGGTATTTTTAGCATCTTAAACCATGTATGTTGAGAAGAAGAATAATTATAATAGCAAAATTCCCTTTGCAAGTCATGCTTTCTAATGGAGAAATTACGAGGCAAAATCATGGGTAAGATTATTGGAACTTTTAGATTAAAATATACAATGAAAACAAACAAACAAACACATTTCTGTATCAGCAAAAAATAAAACTTTCCAAAACTAATCTACTCAAAAATTTGAAAGAAAAGTTCCTGAAATCAGAAACAACATTTTTTTTAATCTAGATATAATAACATAAAGATTTTTCTGGAGTGCATGTATTTTTAAAGAATGACTGATACATAAACTTTGAAAAAAAGCACTCATAAGGTATGTTAAATTATGTGATTCCAATCCATCAACTAAAGGTTCAAATATTTTCACTATGTTAAATGTAAATAAGTGTGGGGTACTTTCATAAATTCAACATAAAACAACTGAAAAGTTGTTCTACTGATTTTCCAATTGGAGTAATTAAAGCTCTATCAACTTTTTAATAAATCTTTTTATTATTTTTGATGCACATAAATATACAGAAGTCATAAATATGAATAAATAAAGAAAAAAACCTGATTCTCAAGAAAATACAAATTATATTGGTTTATAGCACCGAAGATAACCTACATTTCTAGAGCACTTTCCATTCAGTTGTCTCCAAGTATCTTATAAATATTAGCTTATAAATATCAAGGTTTCTGAGAGAATAACTGACATTAACATCTTCGTTTAAGCTGGCTTTTATGATGCTGGCTTTTAGCATATAGGATGCTTATTTGAAGAGGGAAGATGAAGGAGTGAACTATCCCTATGAAACTCTGGACACTCAAAAAAGGAAAAGCCTATTTTTGTCATTGATTTCCTCAAATATTTCCTGAATCTTTGAAAGACAAGATTTTCATCTTAACTGTGTCAGAAAAATAATATAATTGAAGACTACAAATTTTCAGCCTCATTTTCTATCAAACCAATCATTCTTTCTTTGTGTTCTTATTAGAGTTTAAACATCACTCCGTCGTAAAGTAAATCAAGTTCTGCTATTCCACCTCTCAGCAGGATCTCTTAGCCCTTGAGGATGTCCACAGTTTGCAGTTTCAATCTCTCTGCGTTCTATGCAGCAGAACTTCTTGTCCAAGGAAGCTCTCTTTATCTATGTGTCAGCCTCATTCTGCCACCAATAATATGACATATTGTCCTCTCCCTGTCTTTTCAGATTCTATAGAAACATATCACGCCTTCTTTATTTCAGATTTTAACACTGTATTAAACAGAACACGAATAATAAAACTGTAATGTTCTCCATATGTCCTGAAAGGGTGATAGTTTGATTCAACTTCCTCTCTGAATGCAAAGGGTTGGTTGAGAGAATAATGACATTTTAAAATATCAATATAATTATCTCAACAGACACATTAACAGACATTTCTTTCTAATTAATATTATTTCTAAAAAAAAGAAATAGAAATAAGAGTTGAAGAAGGAAAATAGGAATGCTCTATACAGAAATATGAATTTGTATTTACTGGCCATGCATTACATCAACAGACATAAATAAGTACTGATCCAGCAGTTATTTCATGACTGTTTAACACATATCTATACTACGATGCCTAGGAAGCATTTTGGTTTCAGGAAATTAAATAAGCTCTGATAATTTTAATTCACCAGCCTCTTATGATATTTTTGTATGATATTTTCATTTGATACATTGTTTAAGAATATTCTGTTAAATAAGTAATATTTACAAGAATTTCTCTCAGTCCCTGCAGGGATAATAGAACATTACAACAGCTCACTCACAGAGTAAGCTCTCAACTTTTAGCTCCTTTTCTGATCTAAAAATCAGCTTGCCTTTCTAACAGCACTGATATATTTATTTAACGTAGATCAAACAACAGGGTGTAGTAAGATGACAAGATAAAAATCAGAGAGGTTGGTAGGCTAGAGAGGACAATAAAATCTCCAGAAAGAGGATCAAGGGTAGGAAACTTCTGTAATAGAATGTTTCACAACTGTTTGCCAGGATCTTTATGCTATCAAACCATTATATTAAGTAGTCTTATTTTGTTCTTCTTTCTGTTTCTCTTGATGGTGGTATTGAGTTAGGTTTGTGTGTATGTGTGTTTTTGTGTTTGGTTGTTGTGGATTTTTTTTTGTTTGTTTGTCTGTTTGTTTTGTTTTTCTGTCCTGTGATTTTGTGAAAGTTCTGCAATGCCAGGGGATTCAAGAGCTCTGCAGGAATTCAGAACACGATGTACAGATAGAAGTCAGGGTGTCTTCTTCACCAACTCTCCATTTCTTGATTCATAGAATCATAGAATCACAGAATCATAGAATCATTAAGGTTGGAAAAGACCATTAAGATCATCTAGCCCAACCACTAATCCATCACCACCTGCACACTAAAGCATGTTTAAACCAAATGATCTTTAAGATCCATCCCATCCCTTCCAACCTAAACCTTGATTCAGTCATACTATATAATCGTAGAATTACAGAATGGTTTAGGTTGGAAGGGACCTCAAAACCCATGCCACCCCACCCCCTGCCATGGGCAGAGCTGCCCCCCAGCAGCTCAGGCTGCCCAGGGCCCCATCCAATCTGGCCTTGTGCACCTCCAGGGATGGAGCACCACAGCTTCTCTGGGAAGCTGTGCCAGCACCTCACTACCCTCTGAGTAACATCTAACCTAAAACTCCCTTCATTTAATTTAAATCTATTCTCTGTTGTCTTAACACTATCAGGTCTTTTAAAAAGTTGGCGTCCCTCCTGTTTATAAGCTCCGCTCAAGTACTAGAAGGCCTCAATGAGGTCTCACCTTCTCTTCTCCAGATCGAACAAGAACAGCTTTCACAAAACTTATTTTAGAGGAATAATAATCAGTCACACTGGACTCAAGAATCACTTTTCATCCCCATACCTACAAGCCTATACATAAAAAACATCTTGACATTGACTGATGATGTCTTCTAAGTATGAAAGATCATTAATTTCTATCTTACCTGTTTCCCACTCTTTCATAGAAGGTCTGATTATTGGCTATGAAATTTGCCTAAATAAAGATTGTATGTGGTGAAGATTTTACATTTTTAGTTCCAAAGAAGAATTTGTTAATGCTATTGTACCAGTCTTACCAGTGTAGCACAGCAAATACACACAGTCCTTACAGGAAAGAAAAAAATATATATAATAATAATAGTAATAATGATAATACTGCAATGAGCAAAACAAAATTGGAAAGAGACCTGTTGTAATGTGCTGCCCAGATAAGCTGGTGAAGGTTTCTTGTCAGGCTTCTGAGCCCAGAGAGTCCTGGATTCAAACGTACTTTCTGCGAGACCTGACTGCAAGCCTCTCTTTTTAGAAGGTTGGTGGGTGATTCAATTTGGGGGTAGGAGGGCTCTGAACTGCTTTGCCTTCAGACCTCCTGACTAGGTCTGCCTCTAGTTCTGAAAAGAAAGGGGATTTTTTGCCAAATTTTCTAACCCAAGTACCTGCATTGTTACATGCTTAGCACTGACATGCAAATACTGACTCTCATACATATGTATGAATATGTCAGTGTCGGTCTTCAGCCGTGGATAGCTGTATGCTTGACTGGCATGTGTGTTGCTGATTACTTGATTCTTGGATTCCAGTGATTTCTTGAGACAGCTGAAACCCCAATTTTTTTGCATTCTGTTTATTTAGTGAAATAAAAAAAAAAAAAAAAAACACAAAAGAAAAAAAAAAGGATAGAAAAAGAAAAAAGAAGGCAAAGGTTGATTTAAGTTTGGAATTTGTTTTTCAAGGTTTTTTTTTTTTTTTCCTTTGGCTATGATGTTTTCTCTTAAGCTGTGTTTCAGCTTGCAGCAAGTGGTTGGCCACCCCTACCCTTCTGGTTCCTTGCTTTCTTTTACACTCTTCCAGAACATGTTTCATGCCTTCCCTCTTTCTTGTTTAGACTAAATTAGCCAATGAGCAACCTGACCCAGCTGCTTAGCTGTTCCCTGATCTGCATTTTACTTCTTAATGAGCTCAGAGTGACAAGCTATTTAGGCTGCTCGTTCCAGCATCAGCTCTGACTCCATCTGTAACTTTAGTGCCACTTCTTTGTCAGCAATGCCAATTACAAATGTGTGCCTTTCTAATTTACAGCACTCTAGTTATAACGCCCACGCTGTGCTCCGTGTGTTCTCTCTTTGCTTCTTCTGTTTGTAGTCACCTGAGCAGACCTTCTGATTGTCAGAGCAAGGGTCTGCTACATGGCTGGCATTGATCAGCTATCTATAGCACCATATACAATTTGGCACCATGCAGATCATTTGCTCCCTTTCATCTGCCCTGAATTTGGAAAGCTTAAACGGTTCACACGGGGTTCTACGAACCTGTCTGTGCATTGATCCTTCTGTGAACTGGCAATCCTGAAGCAAATGTGTTCCCTCACATATGATACTGCAATATGGGAAAAAGAATTACTTACTATGCATCTGTAGGGCTATATTATATTTTTCTTGGCGTCCCCTGCATTCATCTGCAGAAAAATTTTAAATATGTTCCTCTTTTGCCCATGAGCAATAACTAGAACTTTATTCATTCTTTTGTGTGTATTGTTAAAAATGCAGAACCTCCTGAAGTCTCTCTTCAGGCAAATACAATAGCAGCAAGAAGTCTCCATTTTCAGTACCTTATAATATAGTCTACTGAACAGCTGAAGACGGATCCGCTCTTCTCTCTAGCTGTTGTTACTGGGCATGCATGCTCTTTTGACCATTTAGTCTTCTCAGAAATTAAATTCACATCTAGAAAGATGTTTTGGAAGATACTCAAGAAGGAGTCTTTTTGGCTCCTTAGAATCTCAAAGAGACTGCTCCCCAGATTTAATGGCAGGTTTATTTTTAATTACTTGAAAGGGAAAACTGCTGCACAATGTTTATAATCTATGTTTGTGGAATCTTTTTGCTTGTTTGCTTTGTTTTGCTTTTCTGTTTTGTTTTGTTTTGCTTTTATATATCTTCATGATTCCAGTGCTTTTCCAGTTGCCTGGAAATGTAAAGAACATTATTAACTCTAGTCATGCTGGATAATTGAAGAACAACTTCAGACCACGTATTTTTTTTCATCTAATACTTTAGACTGAGAGTGTTTTCTTCCACTAATTTTATTGCTCCATGTTCCAACCATTTCTTAGAAAAGGTTGGAAACTCAATATCCATATCAGCATAAGGATTGAGGGAACTCCCAGTAAATGTTGAACATCAAGTGGGACTAGGTACATATTTGTTAAGGCAAGGCAAACTACATTTCCTTCATCAGATCCCATATGGTGTTTTCAGCTGAAATGAGTGATCAGTGGTCAAGGTATTCCTAAAATGATTAAATCCTTTATCTCCCATGGACAGAGGGAGCACAATTCGACTTCATAGTACAAAGTAGAAAAGTGAAAAACTTATCATCAAGTTCTAAACTATTCTTTTCTTTTGGGGTGAAATTGTTGCTTATGGGTTAAAACATTTTAAAAGATGTTGGTTGCATTCACATAACTAACTGTTATGAACTGCAAGACAGAAATATTTGTATTAGAAATTTTAGCTCTTGAAATTGTAAAGTTGTCTATGTAAAACTGCTGAGTTTGAATAATCCCACTTAGCAAGGCTGTGTATGGATTGATTTTTAAACATTTATCATCTATTTCGTAAAACTATTCACACCATAAGTCAGTTTTGCAGGGCGGAAAAATAGTGATGGATGAACTGTTTAACATTTTGAGCAGTTAAGTGAACTATGCAAAATGCTTAAATTATTAAAAATATTATCAATTTTTTACATCTTATGAGAAATTATTCTCCAAATGCTTCTGCAAAGGGAAGGTATACGGGGAAAACTATGAAGGCTAGCATACAGTTTATGCAGTGAGCAATGTGTCTAGTTTCTTATATTAAACAAGTATAGAAAGCCTAAGTGATGTCAATAGACAAACCTGTGACCTTTAAGTTTTAATACTGTAGGATTCAGTTTGTTTATCTCTTTGTTGAAGATTTCTCTCTGAGAGGCCAGAAAAGCCATGAAAATTATGGCTGTAATACTAAAATATTATTATTAAAATGGCTATTTGTGCCTCATAAACTTAAAGCAGCTTTCTTCTTCCTGTTCTGTTCTGAGTATTTCAGGCTCTCTTGAAAAAGAGGAATTAAAGTAGTTTCAGTGTATTTTCTATATGAGAAACTGACTGTAAGTTTTGCAGCTAATAACTTACTTTAAATTAGTGAGGAATTCTACTCATATGCTAGAAGTAGATAGATTTAACTGACTTTTTTTAAGTCTGGTGCTAACAGGAATAAAGCACTTTATTTTAGATATATTATTTAAAATGCAATAAGGAGATGAGATTCTGATCAGAGTGTGTTTTCTGCTCTTGTCCTTCCCCTCTGTCTCTCTTTTAGGGAACATGCTGGGGGTGTGCTGGAGGGAATAGAGCAGAGGAGTATGGATTGTGTTGTGCCATGGCTGTCCTTCAGCTGGTGAATCAACTACAGGGCATGATTAGAAGCTGGCAAAACTTAGAGCAGCCCTGAGGCTGCTCAAAATTGCACTGGGGCAGAACAGTCCCCAGGTGGCCCCAGGAGCTGGGACTGCCTTTGTCACCATTTTCCATTCCTGCACTGAGAATACCTTAGGCAAGGAAGGAAAATGTAGCAAGTGAATAAATCTGGAGAATTATGAATATGACATTTTTAAGTAGCCACTTATACAATTCATAGAATCAAGATTTCCTCATTAATTTGCATTGATATTACATCAGCTGAAGAACTGCTATGTCAAGATAGATCATTGTTTCCCAGCCTTATTTTTCTATATTTATTAATTTATTGGGCTCTATATTTATTTATTGGTCTCAAATTAATAAATTAACTCCACACAGTAATATTTTAACTCAACTTCCTGTATTACATAAGTCATTGAATTTCACCCTGTAATTTCTGCACCCTATGACTTGTCACTGAGCTAGAACATACCTTTATCAAAGCTATCCAATATTGATTTAAGGACTTCCTCTGAACAAGAATCTACAGTGGCCCTTAGTAATTTGTTCTAACGATTAATTATCCTCAGCTTTAATACTGTGCATCTTATTTTCAATACCCCTCTCTTGCAATTCGGCACATTTTCAATGGTCAAGACAAGAGAGTTTTTACAGTGTTCTATGAAGAGCCGTGCAGCACCAGTCTACCTGAAGCAAATATGTTGTCACCCTTTTATTGCTCCCTTCCAGAGGTAATGATGCATCAATAATCTTGTGAAGCCCCCTGAGTACTACTGACATACCTGTAAATAACAAGCATGGCATAAAAGCTGATCTTCACCTCCTGATGACTGCCAGCCAAATACCCACTTTATAAGATGTGCTTGCCGCATTGGTCAGAGGAGTTAAGCTGATGGGTGCATTTATTCCTTGGCCTGCACATAGCACCCTAAAGGAAGGAGGGGTGGATTTCTTCATTGTGAATGTATCTGAAAATACTATAATTACGCTGGTCTGTTCACAGAACACAGTATTAGTCAGATTGGAATTTTTCATATATTTTGTAAAAGCTAACATGGTGATGGAGGTGGCTGGAGGATATCAGCCTCTCTCCTTAATTGTATAACATAAACTATTGCTAAAAGGAAATCAAAACCTTTGCTTACTTGCAGGCTAACTGATGCTGTCAGAATAGCCGGTGGCAAAGAAATGGTTGCATTGCCTTTAGTGCAGGATAAAATATTCGTGAATGAAACAGTACAGTTGGTACACGTTTTTCTCTTCACTTCTTCATCTCCAAATGCGCTTTAGTCTTAACCTAGAGGGACCACCTGTGAGTAAGAGGCTGGTTTAGTCTCCATGCTTATTCACTCCTTGGTCTCTCTGCTGAGACTGTCAAGCTAAGAATGCCAATTAGTTCAGCATTAACAAGCCTCTTTATGTGTTCTATTGGGCCTAAGAATTGACAGCTTCAATTCTGAATTTCCTTGGTTATGTGGATTTATGTTAAATTCTTGTTTCTCATGAAAATGCTCTCAAGCCACTGATCGGGCTGTAACTAATTGTTTCAGAATTAGGAGTGGGCATAAATCAAAATCTGGACTGGTTATGCCTGGACTCGGCTACATCATCAAATCTAAACTGTACAACTTAAGCTCAACTGTCCTTGCTGCAATCCTCAGAAATAAATTGTTTTGTCTAAAACTGTGAAAGGACACAGTTTTGTATTGGTGATTGTGCATGGGCCTGCAGAAGCAAAGAATGGGGTTTCCAGCAAACTCTGTGCAAGGACCAATTTTGAGAATGGAAAGAGTTTTGATGTGTGGTATAGAGGCGTATTTAATCCATGGTATAGACTTCTTTGTACTTGTAAATTGCTATTAGCCCTCACCCATCAAAGTACTCCAAGTGCTGACTGCTTCTAGGCTGCATTGTGCTTTCTCTTGCATTACCTTTTAGGAAGAGATTTTGGAAAACCATGCAGCCTCACTCCACAGTCTTCATCTCTTAAAAAGCATTCCATCATGACTAAAAAGGAAAAGAAAAAAGGAAGTCCGTGTATTGTGGAGATCTAGCCCACATCTGTATCTGGGATATTTTTGTTGCTTCCCTGTCCCTATCCATCCTATTGAGAACTTTCACTAGATGTGACTTATATTTAATAGGACTGATATTTTTATGTTGTTGCTGGAGCATAAATTGGTAGTCTATGTCCTCATGTTCTGCAGTAACACTGATATGTAATAATCCATATGCACCTGCAAAGAAGACAAAATTAGAGAGATTGTTTCTAGCTCTGCTTTCTCATGGACTGTATGACAGTAGTCAACATGCCTGAAAAATGTATCCAGATATGTTTTTTATAGCCCTATTGCATTAGTCAGCTTCCATTAATAAATCAGATACAAGTTGTGACATGTTGTTAATCCAATCACTAATAACCTGCTCAAATTGCAAATCTATGTCAGCAGGTTGGTGTTGATTAAGTCGTAGTCACCACTAACATATTGTTTTAAATGACTGATAAATTTTATTTGCTGCAGTGATAGACTACCTTGCTCTGTGTTTTGTTTTTTTGTTGTTGTTGTTTGGGTTTTTTTTTTTTTTTTTTTTGGTCGTTGTTATTGATTTTTTCCCTCTCCCCTTGTAAGCCTTGGGGAAAAAAAAAAAAAAAAAAAAGACACAAATGGCCCTGAGGTGGTCCTCTATAGGCCTTTCTCTCCCTCTGTTTGCTGCAAAGAGAGCTGGTAGCCACTAGAGGGGAGGAGACTGCCGGCTTTCCCCAGCGCTTCCCGCTACAGCTTGAAGGTGCAGAAGCTGTCACAAGACTGGTTGCCCAACGAAATGGTTTTTAATATGTTATGAAGGTTAGTAAAAAATAAAATAAAATAATGTTTTTCCTCCTGCCCCCACTCCCCTTAATGAGCTTGAACAATTAGTATCTTGGCACACAAGCTCTCTTTGGAGCGTTGGCATTTCAGGTGATGGCTGGGGGAGGGAAAATCCTGCGGTAACAAACATTTAAAATGTTGTGTTTGAAGGTAATGTGTTAAATCTTTTGAAAGCAAATGTGATATTTTCCGTGCAACGGCAGTGGCAGGTTAGAGTGTGGAATGAGGAATTGCAAATGTTTATTTCCTCAGTGAAATGAGAAGTTTAGATTTTGTGCGTTCAAAGTTTCCAACCATTCTGTCCATTCCCCTGCCCTCCTCCCCCCTCCTCGAAGAACTCCTGGTGATGAAGAAATGACTGAAGTAGAAGAAAACTTAAGCATCGTTCTTACAAACTTTTTGTATCATGTAAACTGTGATATTAGTAACTAAATCTAACACAGAATAGCAGAAATGCTCAAGTTATAATCTGTAGATCTATAAATATATATTTCTGTGCCTTTATTGATATGGTCTGACCTTCTTATTTTATTTTTTAAAACAGTAAAATTCTTGGTATTGTTAAAGAGCTATAATGTAGAACTGTAGCTTGTTACACTTACTCTCCTGAGTGTAATTGCACTAAGATCATTCAGTTTCCATTTGGAAAGCCAGTGGCAATTACTGGAATACAATGTATCATGCATTTGCTCACTGGATATAAAACGTATATACTAATTCGCAATAAAATGTAACAGCTGTCAGTGCATTTTCTGCTCTGTTACTTCAATAAATTGGAACTCTGACTAGAAAATGGGAATATTGCATTTTTACACACTCCATAATGTGTTTGCTTTTTGCAAATACAATTTATTTTTTTCATGACAAAAATTGTGGTTTGTTATTACTGCTAGTGGATAAATATTCTTATATCAGAATGAATTACACATGGTATCTGTAAAGAAGTAGTAATATTTTCTGCTTTTTATTGTAGCCTGTCTCCAGTAAACAAAATGCACTTAACCTACTTCTGTCACATACAGGGTATATTTTTTTAGCGTTGCAGTGGTTGGGGGATGGGGGGGAGTTTATTTTGCCATACCTTGGCAGGTATTTGGATAACTGGTTAATATTTGCAGGAGACTGCTATTTCCCTCCTGGATTTCTTTTTATTTTTATAAACCTATATATAGATAAATAGACCTGAAAGACTATTAACCATGATTTTTCACATTATGAACTAGTGCATCTGAGTTTTATTTAAATAAAATGCCTGCACATTTGTGTAATTTTGTTACTTGAGGTCAGACTTTTCACAGATAATTAGCCTTTTACACACTGTGAAATCAACCTGCATTGGTTATTTGGCTAGACTCTTTGCTTCTGTTCTTTATTTCCCAGAAGGTTAACGTGCTGAAAATCTAGCTGCAAGCACATAGTACTGTCTCTTTGTGTTGCTAATTATCCCGTTGCATAATTATTAATATCAGGAGCAGGAAGAGGAAACAAGCACACCAAATAGTCGTGAATGCTAGTGTTCTGGCAGGAAGCTAGTCCTGCATTAATAAAATGTGCCTGTGCCAATATCACAGAAGATAGGAGCGTTCCTTGTTAAGGATCATTTATTAACTGAGATCATCTTTTAGTTCGCCTTGGGGTAATGACTAATGTCAATGGCAAATTTCACAGTTGTCTAGAGAAATGAATTAAATTTGTAATAAAAAGCCCTTCGGCTTGTTGTACATGTTCATTTATTGGAGTAGTTGAACTAGGAGAACTGTAAGGCAACCAAGAACATCGGCTTAATTTTCCTTACATATAATAGTGACCTTTAGCTTTATATTGAAAAAAGTTACCTATTATAGACTGGTAAATTAAATGAGAAGTTCCTCTAATGCAAAATAAACTAAGTGACTGAGCTGTGTTAAATGGTTCTTGAGCATATCAGTTTTTTGGCAGAAACAGATCCTCTTTTTCTTGCTCTTGGTAAGGTGGTTTGATGTCTAATCAGTCAGAAAATAATAGAGAGTGGGATGCTAAAAAGTTGTCAGAAGCCCATCCCAAAGGATAATAGGATGATAGGAATCTTGGGACAGAAGTACAACGCTTCAGATACTGACAGATTGTCTTTGCTTGGAAACTTTCAAGTGTTCTCTATACATTTTCTTTACCTTTCCACAAATTCAAAACATGCATCAGTTGATTTTAAAAAGGGTTGAGGTCTACTGTTTGCTTTTGATTTTAAAAAGGATTGGGCTCTACTGTTTGCTTTTGTTTGTGTACATTATAAAAACAGAAGCATGCCTTCATATCCTATCACTGTAAAAAATAAATTAAAAATTAATAGAAAAAATATATCCAAGTGTAAGGAGAAGTGGCACTAACAATAGTGCAACTAAACTAAGAATTGAAGTCCTCCCCTGATTCTAGGTCAAAGGACAAAAATGTTTCTGATATCAGGGAATGCACTTCAGTCTTGGGAGAGAAAATAAGCCATTCCCATCAGCAGTTTAATACAGACTGTTTTTAATTGTTAGTGTGACAGATTTCCCCTCAAATTTATACCACGCCTTACTAAACACAAGAAAAATATGGGGAAAATCCCAGCAAATAGCAATAGGAAAATCTTGCAGCTGTTGAAGGAAAATGGAGGTGGGGACACAATTACTTTGCCATCAACACCTAGTTGGGCTCAGGATGTTCTTATACGTTAAGCCCCTAGATCATACTAAGATGCTTGTACAACAGTCAAAATTCATACAAGAGTGCTGTCTGTATGTTTGTCAAAGTTCATGACAAAACTGCAGCTCCAAGCTCTTCAAAAACACTCTTCTGTTTTATATAGATGCTTTTTTATAGTAGATGCATTTGTGTGACCTGATGATACAAATCCTGTGCACATTTTTTTTCCCCATCAAATTTTGCATGACAGTCATCTAATTTACTTACCCTTAAGCCTCCTGATGTTTTCTGTAGAAGTAAATACACTGTCTGCACTAAACAATAGCTACTTTTGTAAGTTAGGCAAGAGGTTGAATATTTTAATGGATATATTCTCTATACAATATACATATACATATATATATATACACATACATACATATACATACATATATATACATACATACATACATACATACATATATGTATGGTATGGTAGGTAAATAGAAGGATGTTCCTAGCATATCTGACCAGGCATAGCAAGAAATTTGGACTGACTGTGAAAATCATGAAAATGCAAATATCAGTACAGACTCTCAACATCCTTTAAGGAAAATCGTGGTTTGTTAAGAGGTAGAGACATAGGACATTTTAAAAGAATTTTGTCAACTCCTGTCTACATTACTTTTGTGTGACCAACTGAAAAGTGAATTATTTCAGATATAAAATTAGTGGAGAAGAAAGATTGTGGAGACTGTGATACATCCACAAGGAGTCAGTGTTGCCGGGGGTCTTTTTCCACTAGTCAGCTAATGGGTCCAAAGTGGGGAAGCAGAAAATAGGGAGTTAAATGCAGAGGTACAAAGCTGATAATGGTTACTGTTTATTTTTTCTGACAGAGAAGGTCAACTTTAATTTTGTATCTGTCACATGCCTGAATTCAAATGTATCATCTTAACAGCTTTTAAGAATATTCCAGGGATGATTTCCAGAAGACAGTGCAGCAATAAAGCTTGTTGATGTTCGTAAATGAGGAAGGAAGAGGGTAGGCTTACATTGTTCTACAGTACAAATTCTAAGTTTATTGGACAACTGTCTTTAAAGTTCAGATTAGCACTTATTACATAGACAGGATGATAACTAATTGAAGAAAAAAATTGACATCTGCATAGCTCAGAGCAGAATCTATGACTTTACCTTTTACCATGCTTTCTTTTAAAAGCAGAAAAAATATTTTAGAATATATATTTCATAAATAGTAAAAAGAGTTTTGTTTAGCTGTGTGAAATTGCATTTTCTCGCCAGCAAGGATGTACAGTAGCGAGAGGTTTTCATTTCAAAAAAGTTCTTGTAAAATCCAGCTATTGAAAGTTGTGAATATGGTATGCAAAACTTGTGTTTTTAAAATAAATATTCTAATGCCTGCTCAGAATATGGGCATGAGTATGTATAAAAAGTGTTCAGTTTTCAGTATGTTGACTTAAGGTTTGTTTTCTTTAGAGTTTTTCTTTTTTTTTTTTTTTTAAGGCAAAGGAAAAAAATCATAATCAGCATAATCAAAGCTAAAACTTGATCTAAGCATGACAAAAAACGATTGCTAATGTTGGAGATGATAAAGACAGGGAATGTATTCAGGTATCTGCAAATTTAAATATGCAGTTTTCTGAAGAGAATTAAGATTCGTTCTTGTGTTTCAGGAAAGAGAATAACTTCTACTTTTTTTTTTCTTTTTTTCTTTTTTCTTTTTTTTTTTTTGGTCGACTTTTTTTTCTATAGGAAATGTGTGAGGGAAAATATAAAGCCCTTTAAAAATAAACAAACAAACAAAATAAACAAACAAGCAAACAAAAAAACAGCCAAAAAAGTGTCCTTACAGCCAGGAATAGAAAAGTGTGTTATTATCGCAAAATTAAATAAAATGTTTGAATAAATTTTTCTTACATTTCAAGCACTCTCATCAGCACTTATGAGATTAATTCCTTGAGTACCTGCACCATTTGTCAAAATGATTCAGGAATTTTGGTGTGAGGAGGACCTGAAGTTTTGACTGTCCACATATATATGTTGGCCAGATGCAGATTAAAGCAGCCATGCTAGAAACTGTGTGCTTTTGGGCTTTCTTTGCAATGTTGTTGTTCATCTTTTGGTGGGTTGTTTGGTTTGGGTTTTTGTTGTTGTTGTCCTTATTTGGTTAGTTGGGTTTGTTGTTGTTGTTGTTGTTTGTAAGCTTGATTTTGTTGTGGGTTGCTTTAGACTTGTTTCATTTTTGCAGTTCTGTTAGTCACCTTTAGGAAAAGGTCTTTAGTTTGTACTATTTGAGAGTTCTATTTGTTTCAGCTAAATTTGGTACTTTCTATCAAGATGTTTCATTAATTTATTATTTTTTTTTTCATAAATATCACTACTCTTTCCCCCTTGTATATTGTAGTATTTACTTTTCACAGCCTTAGCTGACCAAGAACTAAAACAGCATGGAAGGAATAAAATGGAGATGGGTGGGATTCTCTGAAAGATGTATTTTCTCTCTGTGCATTTCTCTGCTGTAGAATAGACTTTATGCTTATTCACCAAGAGAGAGTTTAGAAATGTTTTTAGAAAATGCAGATGTGCAAAGCATTCTTAATAAGGATGGGAAAAGAGTTTGCGCTCCCCTTTTAACCACTCTCTCACCTCAGCCCTTTTCAGCATGTAACCTTATTCTCTGTGGGATTACTTGGATGAAAACCAATTAGAGAACTGCTCACACAATATAAATGCATACAGATTAGTACAGATTGAACAGTACAAATGCCAACTAATCATACAGTATATAAAGTCCTAAACAATATAGATATTAAGGAATGATGGGAAAATGGACTCATATTGTTATAAAACCGAGCACAAAATGGAAGCAGTGTAAAACTGTTTATTTAAATAATAAATAAAGTATAGGCTTTCTCTTCTCTCCTCCTTCTTTTTTTTTCCTCTATGGCAATCTGCCCATAGACAAACTAAGTATACCAAAGAAAAGTCAGTCTACAGTTTCCTGGGGTATTTCCCATCCCTTCATGGTAATGTTACTTCAGTCTTGTTTTTTATGCTTTTGCTGTCTGTCCCTTTGATAACCTCAAATGCAGCGTTTATTCTTCAGATAGAATGAAGAGGAGAAAACTGTCCTTTCTGAAGAACATGATCATACCACTACAAAGTTTTCTAAGGGGAACAAACAGTGACTCTGAATATAACTGAGTTATTTTAATGCATTGCTCCCAAGGGCTCTGTGACCTGAAGGGTTTGTTTAGCTGCAAGAGGATCACTGCAGAACCAGGAGATCAGCCATTGTTTCTTTTTGCATTGGTATTGTCAATTCCTAACATGCCAGCAAGGATATTTTGAGGGAAATACAGTATTTTTTCTCTTTATGCTTTTTGCCCAACAAAGGAAATAGAATGATGAGAAGATGCAACTGTCCTTCAAGTTTTATACTTTCTTCATATTACAATGTCTGTTCTGATGGGACTACAAATTTTGTCATTTTTTCTTTTGTTCTTTCCTGCTCTTTCAGGTTTTCACTAATAAGCAAATGTTTTCATGATTAAAAATAGAGCTAGGCTTTCTAACAGACAGTAAACTCTTGCTACCTTCCTATGCATTTTCTTTGTTTTATGTGATCATACTGAAACCTTTCAATTTTTTAAGTAATATCATAGATCATTTTCAGCCTGCTCCAATTAGAGACATGTGAGGTACCCATTACTTATTTAACTATTGAAGGGACTTTTTAATCCTTGAAAAACCTCTTGGCAACAGTCTTGAAAAAATGTGCTAGAATTTTCAGTGACCTGCTTCCTATATTCTCTTAAGCCTTTGTCTGACTGATTTCTTAGCTGCTGAAGAAAATTGTCCACTAACTATTACAATAAATGTGAGAGAGTAAGAGGGCTATCTAGATATATCTACAAGCCAAAAGTGGATGATAACAACACACATAAAATAACAGAGAAATACTTAGATTGGCAAGAAACTAGAGACAAGTAAAGGAAACAGAACACTTCGGGATAGGTTGGTGTATACATTGGTCTTCTCCAGCACAGCTATCATTTTTAGATCAGCCATGAGTATGTATTGAATTTTACTCTGAAAGTGTTTACCATAACATTCAAAAAAAAAGGCTAATTACCATAGTGACCCCTTTTACTTTATGGTGTCTGTTTGTCTCTAGCTTCAAAGGATAGAGAAAAGAAATCTCCACTACCATGAATATTACGTAATTTTAGCTGGATTTCTGTGCTCAGTTTTTAATACAACTGTGCAGGACCTTAGATGCTGCATTTAATAAGATCTCACAGCTAGGTTCTGTAGCTGAAATACAGAGCCAAATCCTGAAATGTGTATTTGTGTACTAATGATGTACACATAGGAATACTGGATGCACGTGATAACCTCTTAGATGAAATCTAGATGCCATTATTACCTTAGATGGAGTAGTCTAGTAATGATTCCTCAATCATGAAAGAAAGTCGTTTAGGAGGCATGATAGAGAGATTGAGCAATAGTCGATGGAGAGTCTGTGATCCAAGCAGGGTGGCCTGTTAGTGCCACAGGGCAGGAGAGGGCAGCAGGGTCCCACTGTCTAGTTCGAGTTCATGCAATCCACTCCTCCCTCCAGGGTTTGCTCTGGACCTACAGGCTATGGGGACAGAACTGAATGCTTCTTTAATAAATCTTTTGTTTCTGACTCAGATGGAAATGTTTTTTAGCACATATGAGGAACTTTACTGAGGCTTTCAGATTTTGCAGGGGGAGTGGATCACTGGGGGACTTTTATGTCAGCTCTCACAGAATTTGAAGTAATGCTGACCTTTTCCATCAGAAATTCAGATCTGATCATTTGAACTTTAAAAAGGGGTATCTTCTTAACACTGGAATGAATCTTTTCTGATTCAGGATTTTCCTGAATGAGATTTATTTCCTCAGATGTCTTTCACTGCCTTTACCTCATTAATGCCCAGCCTGCCCTGGTCCAGCTGTAGGAAAGAATCAGCTGCCTCTGTCACACTGCTATGGAAAATCAAACTATGACCCTTCTCAAAAGGCAAAAATGTTCCTATTCAGTTCATCTGAATTTTTAAGACCCATGAGGAGATGTTATTACTATATACTGTAATAACCAACTCTGCAGATGGAAAGTCCATATTTAGAGTTCTTTGCAGCCTCATCTACCACATTGAGTCAAATCAAGCATAATTTAAAAGAATATTATTCCTATCTAAGAAGTAAGTCTATGTTATGCAGATGAACACTGAAAATGTATTTTTATTTCCCTATCTGAAACAGATTTGTCTAAGACCGGTCAAAGAACTGAGACATCACAACCTTCAGAATTTTAAATAGGGAAAAACATATTAGGTCATCAACTCCTCCCTTTTCCTAGGAGACATTTGTTACTGATGACATAGCTTGAATTGCTTTGCCCAGTCCAATTGTTCAATTTTTAATGATACTTGCTATTATCTAGAAATTCTGGCAGAAGCAACAACAGTTTTTAGAAAAAATGAAAAAAAATCAGTGGGCAAAAGTCATAAACAAAGGAAATGATGTGGGTCTTAGAGTCTTTATGTGAGTTTTGCAGACACAGAAAGCTTTTCTGCAGAACCAGGGAAGAAGGTCTGGATCCACTGAAGGAAGATACCCAGTGTTCAAGAATAAGCTACAGAAGATAGCAGAGCATTGATTTTCTAATAACAATTTTTATGTTGTTCTATAAAAATGTATTGCTGGAAAAAAAGTAAAGGATGGAGTGCTGCATTTGAGTGGACAAAGGAAAAAATTGGCTGCCAAGGGTAATAGAAGTGCGATGTAACACTATTTCTGTTTCAGGTATAGGAGAGAGTAAGAAAACAGCACATGGCTGGCCGATTTATCTGAAAAAATTGCTGTCTCCTGAAAAGACTTTCAGAGCTAACAAGGCATTGTTGGTGAATTGCTGTCCCCAACGAGCTGAGCAAGGATCTTGCCACTGGTTATGATGTCAAACACAAGCTGCAATTTGAGGTGTGGTGTGAGGTGAGGTGTGGAGAAGCCAAGGGGTTGATGAAGCTTTGGTTCATGAATATACACACACAGGACTGTACTGGGAAGTGAAATGTAGCCTTCTAATAAATAGAGAAGTCAAAGTCTGGGATGCTTTCTGTATCATCTCCTGACTGGGGTTCATTTTTAGCTGAAGCTGTTCCCCGACATTTTTTATATGTTTACATTCCAGAGAATACTAACTTATCTGAAGGACTGTATTCTCTCTAACTCCCTTTTAACATCCTCTTCATGTTCCTGAGTGTATAAGTAAGTAATTGATATAATATTGTTATGCTTAGACTTCAGGTGTGTTTTGAAGGCTGTCTTCAAAGGATTGCTGTCAGGGCATCATGTGAATTGTGAAGGGAAGGAATGCCATAGCTGACTACCTCCTGTGACCAATAAAGCTCTGTGCCATGCTCTTTCAGACTCCACTCTGTCTTTGATACTGTCAGTTCCAGGCTTCCTGCTGGTCATATTTACTATCTTAGGCCATGGAGGAGGGGAAGAAAACTGTCCCCCAAATAGCAGAGATCTTACTCGGTGGGGAAGCTGAAGATCAGGCTGAAGACCTTGAATGGATTAGCTGTCTACTCCTTATGCTGCATTTTGTACTATTTGGTGAATTTGTATGTGCCCTGGGTACTTTTGTAACACTTCAATAGTAATTTTTATTGAGATCACCTTCTCCTCCAGTTTTAATAATTCAAATTTAATATGGAAGAAACTACACCTATGGTCTCCCAGCCAAATCCTGTAAGTGGTTCACCTTTCAACATTTATGTTCATAGAAAAGCTTTCACCTTCTCAACAGTTTGTCCACCCTCCTATTACCCACTAGTAAATCTGGATTAGAGAAAATACATTTCAGAGACAGTGCAAATCATGTGTTTCTAAGCATAAAGTATTTTTGAGGGCAACAACTCAAAGTGATTTTCTTCATCATTCTCAAAAATGTTCAAATCCTTCGTTTAAGCATATTTTACTCTCAACATTAAAAAAACAGTTGCTGTCTATTCTTATGCTTCTGGTACCCTGGGAACAGTTAAATAGAACATTTCCACATAAGAAAATCCAAAAGTGAGGTGGAAAATATGTATCAAAATAAAAAATATCCTTTAAGAATTGAGGACACTAAATTTAGAAAGGAAAGGGAAAACATAAAAATAAAAATCAGCTGAAATCTATCCTTTCTGCTCCTTTATCCAATTTTCACTGACATAATGAAAAACGTTTTAGCAGTTTTAGTTCTCCATGAATATTCCCCACCCACTGTTTATGTGAACTTGCTACTGCTATAGTGAAACATGTATGCAGGGAAAACAGTTTTCTAATATATCCCTCCTTCTTAATAATCTGTTAAACAGCATGAAGAAAGAGAGAACATATTTACCACTTGTCCTGATCAAAGTAACATGGCTGCTGGACTTGAAGGAGGTCTCTGGGAAAAAACATGTCTCTCTTGAGTGGTCCACTGTTTATGCACTGTTTATTGGGATTTTGAACAGCTGCCTCAAGAGGAGGAAAAAATATAGGTATGATTTGTTCAGGGTTTCTACCCTTAAGTCATTGGTAGAATTAGGAAAGAAAAAGTGCTGACTAGATCTTGCTCTTACTGAGGTGTGCTGCCAGTATTATAGTCCTGCAAATGGCTGCACTGCAGACAAAATACTATGGGTGAGCCCATGTCTGAGAGCAAAATGAAAATACTGCTAGTGGGATTCAGCTGGTCTTAATTCAGTTATTGTTCCCAAATGTCCAGTAATGGCCACCTACTGATCCTAGTCCAGCTGGCAGCAGGCTCATATAAAAGTCTCTGTGGAGAGACACAGCAATCAAATCACACAGAGTGAGCAAGCAATTGCTGTTGAAGAAGCTAACACTGGGAAATGCCATGAAACCAAATTTCTACTGCACGTGTAACAATTTCTTTTAGCTCCCAACGTTAAAGCAGAAAGCACTGATCACCTAAGCATATTCAAGAGGATAGAGCTAGGTATGATTTATAAAGTTCAAGACCACGGTGCCTGCACTAGTGTGGTGGAAAGACATATGGTGTGTACTTGAAGCAAGCTGAATACAAACAGAGGTCAGTCTTGCTCTGGTGAACAGTATCTTGTATGTGGATATACGGTTCTACCGGAATTTAACAGTGCTTAGCACAGTGCATTATTATAATGTGGACATGGTAGAACCAGGATTATAAGATGAAACAATGCTTGTGGCTGGAGATGTTACTCTGAAAATGTGTTTGTGGAAAACAATGACAATATAGTTTCTGTCGTAGAACACTCTTGTCTCTGTTAAGAATTTGTGTTTCATCAAAATATGATTCTACTAGATACTGCATTCTTGTGGTATTTAAAAGAAATAGAGTGGGCTAATACCCAGGAAATTCCTGCTCAGAGAATGGAATTTACTATTTTGGATATTAACACTGAAGTATTTTTACATCTACAAAACCATCCGTGAGGAAAAAGCCACGCTGGAATGAAATACAGTTTACCTATAAAGATGACTTTTTCAGAGATTATTTTTTTAGATAGTTTGGTTTTGTCAATTTCTCTGTTGATTAGTATTTGGATTTTGTTAAAAAATCAGAATTTTTGTTTCTTTTTCATGTACACTCTCTAAGTTTAACTCACATTGAGCCAGTAGATGATAATCTTGTTTCTGTCCTGATACAGTAAAAAATAACCTCTTCCTATTAAGATGACTTTGCTTTTTTGTAAAGATGCGGCATACAGGTCAAAATCAATATGTATCTAAATCCTTTGTGGGAAGAAAAGACGGATAAAATGCTTTGAGACAAAATTTTAAAAACAAACACTGCAATTAGCTTTTATTTAGTCTTTTTTTTTTTTAAGACAATGATTTTCATTTCATATGGAAATGTAGATTTCTTCAGAGTAATTTCGTGTTCTTTTTGGTTTAAAGCAACTTTTTTCCTTTGATTACTGAAATATGCAGTTCTCTCTGTTTAACATGTAATACCAAATCAACATACTTCCCCCTTCCTTTTTTTGCTGATGACAGTCAGCAGAAATCATGTTCCAAAGTGCCCTGAGAACAAGGGCATTGATCTCAAGTGACACTCTTGTGCCACCTTCCTCTTGTCACTTTCAGCTGTAATTTGTTAAGATATCAGCTCTAAATTATTAAACACTTTATAAGTATAAATAATTCAGCAGTCAACAAATAAAGTGACAGCCCATTAATCAGTTTCCGTACATGTACGTAGGTGGCATGCTGTGGTCTGTGCTGGGGTATGAATTCTGCTGAGATTCATGGACTCTGCAGCAGCACTGTTTCTTCTCACCTCAGACAAAGACTTATATGTCACACTGGTTTTCTGGTTCGTCTGCACCAAATTGAGTTCTTCCTAAACTCAAGTGCAGGACTTGTGGCAAACATTGAGGCTTTTACTGCATGAGACCAGATCTATCTGAAGTTCTTTCTTCTGGATGGGTTCAAATCTCTCATAGACAGACCAGCTTGGGAACACCTGAGATCAATCAGTGTGCTTTTAAGGGGGCATGCTGCAATGTGACACGATATTTCTGACAGCAGGACCACTTCTTTCCTATCTTGGGCATCACCTGAATGCGATAAGCGGTGTATAAATCAGGCTGAGATTCTTTTGTGCCACCATTGTGATCAGGAAGCATTCCCTCCTCGAGTTTTCAACAAAGTTCTCATTACACACAGGCAGCAAGTATCAATGAAATGCTGTCGTCTGAGTACGGTATATTCCAAATGCAAAGTGTTATTAGGGTTTCTCAGAACAAAGAAGGCCTATTTAGCACTCCTGAAATTCTACCAGGAATCCATCAGTGGGCACAAATGTACTTTCTCCCTCAGAAAGAGAAGAAGTTGCCCTTGGATATTGTTATCTCAATATGCCATGAATATTCTAGGTGAATCTGTGTATAGAGATTGTGCTCTGTGCTTAGCTTTGTTGGTATTTTGAAAACAAACAAACACAAAACCCTCCTCTGTAAAATAGTTAAATAAATGCTGTGTGGATTTCTGTGTTTTTAGACCACCAAAAATGCAGAGTGATCACCTAAAAACTTTGTTTTTAACAGTGCAGGTGTTGCAGTTTTAGATTATAAGGAGTTTCCTAAGGAAGAATAGAAGATGTTTAACAGCTTTCCGTTCTGCCTGTGCATAGAAGGCTTGGAAAATTTCTGTCATAATGGAGAGACACAAAGAGGCAACAGAAATGATCCTAAGTCAAGGATCAATCCATCACATATAGGAAAAGATTATGTGTGTGTCAATCTCTCTTGCTTTTTGATGCAGAACAAATGGATGTTACCCTTGGTAAATGGTTTATATGAATGCCAGTGCAGCGTTTTAATAGAACAGGCCAAGGACAGGGAGACCTCAGACTTCAGCATAGTCAGGGTTTCTTGCTGGATAAAGCACTAGACTGGAACTCGCAGGACCTAAGTTCTGTTGTTTGACGACCTTGAGCAAGTCTCTTCACCCCTACACAGCACCCTTATAAAGCTGTGATAATGATATTGACCTCTTTTGTTACAGAACTGTGAGGTCTGGTGTTAAAAATCCAGTTTAAGAGCAAGGTGGTGGTGTCACCCTGTACAAAGTTGGAACTTTGATGAGACAGAATTTGGACCACATATAGGCAAGGAAGAGATTCTAAATTACACTGGTGATTTAATTTACGTAAGTGCTTGAAAAGAGAAATGTGAGCACCTGTGATGGAGCCGGTCTGAATAATATATAGCATGCAAGTGCAATGGCACTAACAAGAAAATAATGTGGTTCAGAAATGGAATATGAGAAATGACAAGCTACTGGCAGAGGAAAACCTTTGCTAAATGGAATGTGAATCTGTGATGAAACTGAGTAAACTATGCAGATTTTGTAAAAATAAAACAATATGGAAATTTGTCTTACAGCGGAATTAAATTAAAAGTATTCTTTTATGAAAGCCCAAGGCTGAGACAATCATATGTAAATAAGGATTAGGTTCTGATCTTTCTCATAGCAGAATCGAAACAGAAATACGCTGTTTGGTATCAAGCTGGGGCATGGGAGTGTTTACTGCAAAGTCAAAATGTCTCACAGCAAACTGGAGCAGGGGAAACATATCTGTGTTATTAGGTTTCTGACTATTATATTTTCTGACTATTCTGTCACTGGTCAAGGGATGAGGTTAGAGGATAATGAGCGCTTTTAAGGTCTCTAAGATTAAGATGATGTTGTATCAGCCGTATGTAAAATGCAAGTACCAATGCTCTTGAAGCAGATCTTTAAGGTGAAAGTTAAAACTGTCATGGAACAAGGTGGCTGAGAAAAGTTGCAAGGCCAATTGACTGGATCAGCAGTATGGTGGCAGTTAGAAAGACAGGCAAACTGATGATCTGCATCAATCCAAAAGACCTCAATAGCATACTAAAGTGCTTATACTGTTCCCTGCCAACAGTCACTGAAATATTGCCAAATCAAATGAACACAATAGTCTTTTCAGTCATGGATGCCAGAGATGGCTTCTGGCAAGGGAAACTGGTTGCAGCAAACAGTTACTTGACAACTTTCTGGACCCTGTTTGGGTGCTATCAGTGGCTGACAATGCCGTACAGAATGGGAATCGCTTCAGGGGGTACCAGCAGAGATTGCACACAGCCCCTGAGGGTTGTCTGCTGCAGATATCAGTGCAGATGACATTGTTTATGCTCATGTGGGAGGGCAAGGAATGAGCTGTGGCCAATCATGATCACAAATTTATTCTGGTAGAGGCAGCAGGAAAGATCAGTCACAAGCAAATGTAAGATATACTGACTCAGAACAAAGTTCTCCAGCCTCATGTCCTGTTCCTGGTGGCGGCAGCTGGAGGAAGCCAAGTACAAAATCATGCCGAATGCATGATGATAATCCCAACTGTGCTGCAGTTGGAGAAGACAGAGTGGCTGCACAGAAACATACTCCTGCACTCCTGCACTGACTTCCACAGGACCACCACTAGCTTCTGAGAGATTATTTCCTATTTCCCTCTTCAAAAAGCCAATCTCTTTTTATTTCTGCCTTCCCATCCCACCCCCCAATACTATTCATATTTTTTAATCTTTGCTTTTCTTTGTTTTGTTTTTAACTTTTTCTTTAAGGCAATTTGTTTTCATTTTCCACATCTCCCAGAAGTCTTTCAAGAAAATTCTGTTGCAACTTTTTATTCATCTTGCACGAAGACTATTTGAAGATCAACCCCTTCCAATTACTGATGTGTTTGAAAAGGTCTTATCGTTAGCTTCAATGTTTCTGGAAATTATATATCAAAATTTATTGGGTCCATCTTTTTCAAACTGAACTCTACTTTCTAGACTTCATGACTTCATTTGGTCACTGTTTTGAGTGATTTTTTTTCTTACCATCTAATAATTGTACAATCAGTCTGTGTAAAAGTAGCATTATATTTGCTATTGATTAATTTTGAATGTTTTTAAAATTTCTGTTAAAAAAAAAATGATTTTTTTGATCATGTATTTTAATGCATTATACACATTTTTGTTTACACTTCCTGTAATATTATGTCTTTAAACCACCCGCCTGTTGTATCTTACTGTTTCACTGCTCCTCTTTAATGAATTCTCTATTCTCTACGTTATACTCCCTTTAAACATTTAATACTATTCTAATAAATTTTAATTTTCTTCTTTTGCATTTCTGTTCATTATGTTCAACCATGTTGTGCTCACTCATTTACCATAACTATTTGCTGGTAATGCTTTCAGCTAGGATTATTTTTAGGACTGACTAAATAATTTTTTTCTGCTGTGGATTCCCTTTATATTCCAAGTATGTTGTCTAAAATATCCTGTGTCTTGACTTCTTTAACCACAAGGTAGATGGTGACCCCTGTTACTGTAGTGCTTTATGCAATTTCATCAGCTCCTCTGAACTGCCCTACTATCTCACTGACATTTCCGTAACTGTGTAAGGACAGTAGAATATTCTTCACTATTTACTTTCTCCATTCAGGAATGGAATTGGAATTATTTGGAATTCTATCTTCTTTGCAAGTATAACAAGCGTTTTTGTTTCATTTGACTTTATCTTTGAGTTCTTTTTCTACCTGTGTGCCTATATTCCTGAATATATATTGTATGAGAGACGTCTTCTTAGTGTGAAATTTGTTCTAAGTGTTAAAGAAAGAACTGAAGTGAAATGAGATAAGTCTTAACAAAAAAATACAAACGTTAAAATTGTTTCTGATTATATATTAAATCAATTATCTCATTTTTTACAGGTCTTAAATTTTGCTTTCTCTATTTAGTCTATTTATTACCAAATTCACATTGTCAAATTATTTTACTTTTGCTGCACATTGATCCACCAATTTCAGATAACTGTTTATGATAACATCTTGTCTTAACTGAATGAATTGAAAAACACGTGCGCTTGGCTTCGCTGGTTTTCTATGTTACCTCACATTTTTTCACTAATGCTCAACTGCTGTCCTTCTGCACACTCAGTTTTGTGGGAACCATTTGCAGTTCCTTATCATTTACACTACAGTTTACTACTCAAAAATCTTAGCATCATCTGCAGAATTGGAGATTCCAGAGTTCACTCCCTTTTCCATATTACTGATAGCTGCTTTGAAGAAAATGTCCCAGTTATGAGCTCACGGGAGATCGTACTACCATTTCCTATCTAGAAAACAGAATGATTTTTGTTCTACACAAGTGTGACAAGACTTTTGCTTCCTATCATTTAGTCAGCTTTTAAACCATAAAAAAAATACCAGTCTTGCCATAGCTAAGTTTCTTTAGTAATCTTTATCATCAAAGACTTTCTGATGCAAATGTACCCATGTCCACTGACGCTGTTATAGGAGTGCAGTCAGGCAGTGATGTAGCAGTTTCTTTACAGAAATCAGGCTGTCACTTTGCCATGGTACATGCTGATCTATAATCTCAGTAATCTTATACTTTCTTACATACTCTCTCTTACTGGAGATAGAAGCCAGGGATCCCTTGAGCCTTTTATGAGATGGGAGTTGCATTGGCAGTCTGCCAGTTCTGCGCTACAGTAGCATTTTGTAATGTAGTTTACTGATCTTGGTCAAAAGTTCCTTGAGAGCTCTTGGATAAAGGCCATTCAATTTAACAACTTACTTCTTAAATTTAAGTGATCTGTCTGGTCTATGAATGGCTTCAGCTTAGTTCCCGTGCAAGATCTTACATAAAAGTCCAAAATTCAGGACCAAAGGAAAAGTTTCAGTGAAAGCAGACTGTCCTATTTAAAATGCTTGAATTTAAAATGCATATAAAGTTACACTTTGAACTGGACTGAAGGGAAAAAGTCAGAACACTATAGAAACAGAAGTGAGTGTTCACTCACCTTTAATGCAATCTAGTTGCAGGTTACACTTTCATTTTTCCTACAGGATTTCTAGAGGTGGCCTCCTTATGCATTCCGCCACACATATAAAAACACAACTGCCCTTGTATCAGGCAACCTGTAATTAATTTTCATAACTAGTCCATGATTAAAATCTATATCCTATATACCTTCTTGTATTTGGAAAAAGCTCCCTAGGAAGGCAGATGGATATTTGTATTTGCCTTTTGAAAGATGAAGAGTAACACCTGGCATGCATTTCTCTTCAGAAAAATGTTTAGCTTCACATCACACATCTTCCTTGTTAGGAAATGAAGAGTTAATTAATCTCTCCTTAGCTGTTCTCCATTTATAGTTCAATCAGGGAGTACATTCTAGAAGATTCAAATCCAGTACTGCTCATAGACATTGCAGTAATTTTGTACCACTATATCACTCTACCAGAGGGGATATCAAGATTAGAGTTTTAATGTTGAATTGTGAACACATCAAACTGAATATGTGGAGTTCTTAATTGCTGGAGTGGGAGTGTCTCTGTCCAAAATAATCTGCAATGGAGAAAGGTCAGTCAGCAACTTGCAGTACAAAGGAATGTTTTCTTTACCACCGATAAATCAATCAATTGATCAGTTACTAATTTAATTACCTAGATCTTTTCTGAGAAAAAAAGAAATTGTATTATGTATGCTGACGAATCTTAGACACAAATGTGAGGTAGATCACTTTACAGTTTCACTAACAAGAGGAGGAAGCATATTTTTGTTAACCAAGGTCTCCTTGCTGAGATAATTACACAGAATATGAAGGGAATCCTCTGATCAATTTTACCTTGAATAGTGTTTTAATCACCAATGTTGTTGTCAGCACCTTATCCAAGTAAAATCTCCCACATCATTTCTAAACTTTCTCCTGGGAGCTGAACATTTCCAAAATTTCAAGTTGGAGAGGGAATTTGAATTATTTCATTGCTACACATAGATGCATAGAACACAAAATGTTTAGCTAGTAGTGAAGTTGTGTCTTAGAATAATTTTGTAAAAATGAAGTTCTTCCCTCCTTTTATTTATTTATTTATCTACCTATCTATCTATTTATTTATTTATGGTGCTGTTGTTGTGAATGTCCAAATGAATGCAGCTTCATTTACATAAGTATAAATATTGCACATCAAATATAACAAAATGACTCGTTGTTTGCTTCATTTTTGGTAAAATTCACTGCACAGCTCAGAAATAATACATTTCTTTTTTCTTTTCTTTTTCTTTTTTTCCTTACTTTATTTTAGCATATGAACTGCATGTTTATTTCAGTTCACTTCCCAACCCCCTAAACCCACTCCCCCAGAAAAACACACTAAAACCATAGCCCCTGACACAGTCACGTTAATGTTAAGAAAGAAAGAGTGTTTTGTGATTTTTGGATGAGGATGAGGCTAGCATTGCCTCTGAGGAAAATCTATCCAATCCACTATGTTTTATATAAAACATGATGGCATAGTAAAAGAGCAAAAGATGAGATTTTAGATTAGAGCCTGGAAACCTGTATTGGAAATTCCATTACAAAAAAAAAAAAAAAGAAAAAAAAAAAGAAAAAAAGAAGAAGAAAATAATCTTTTCTATCCTGAAGAGGAATAAAGAACTAGCAAAACCAGCTTTTTTTTTTTTTACACAAAATGATGAAATTTTCCCCATAATGCTTTGAGCCAAATTATTTTGTTCAGTGTAATTTAAATATTTCATTTTGATCTCCTTATTAATGATTTTCTTTAAAAGCAATTTCACTTTGGAAGGAAATTTTGAAATAAGCGTTCCATTCCAAAAATGTTGAATAGGACACTAGGGTGTTATTGAAACACCTAGCTTTATTTTCAAGCTGACATGCTTTACAAATGCTGTGTTTTTTATTAAAATTTTATGTTAAGTAGTTCAAAACTCTGTGATTATAAATTTGTGAGTCAAGTCTTTTTCAGGGAAAATATAATTCTCCTTAAAAGAAACAGGTGGCTTGGAATATATAGTTTACACAGTATTTATCAGAATATTTAAATGATACATAGAATAGAGTTTAGTGTGCTGATTCATTTCCAATTTGTGAGGAGTTGTAGGCTGGATTTTTTTGTTTGTTTGTGTGGGCTGTTTTTATTTTGAGGAGAGGTGGCTGAGGCACATGTTCTTGATGATAATTAAACTCCAGTAAGCATAAAATGGCTGTGTACTGCAGACAGGATCCAAACTGTGGGATCTCCAAAGGCTGTAAGGGCTTTCTGTCTGTAATCCTGGCATTTGAAGTACTACAGTCACAGAGCTCACTGTGCCATGGAGCTGCTCCTAGGTCAGACCTGACCTCTGTAAACGTTACATGGCTGCTGTAGCTTACTATTTGCATTCACAGAGAGTCAAATGAACTAGAACTCTACAGGACCAAGTAGTACAAAGAGATCACAGCATCATTCTTACCCTGGAGACATGGAGAACAATGGGTGGATTCAAATAAATAAGCAAGTTCAAGGAAGCTGTCGTAGTTAACTGTGATAGGTAGTAATCCTATCAAACAAATTAAGATTTCTAAATTGCATTGCAGAAGATGGCTTTAGGAAAAACTGAAAGATGAATAATGAAATATCTTCAGTATTCTTTTTCTGGAGAAATTTTCTCAACTTTCAGTGAACAACTTGGACAAAATCACACTAGCACTTACACTTGCGTTAAACCAATTGATGTTTGCCTCAGTGACTTAGCAGCCCTTGTGTCTTTGCAGTAATTAATAAGAATGAAAATGTTGCAGAAGACAGGCAATGAGACGACCTGAGAGCATAAATTTACATTGAATGCAGCGGTAGATTAAGAGGCTGAGGAAGGATGCAAAAGTTGGGAGCATTGGCGCTAATGAATCAGGCAGAATGAACCTTACAGAAATAGTCTGTACTATTGTGAGTAGGGCCATGTCTGAAGGCCAGAGAGACTGATGGGGCAGTAATCAAAATTAGTGCTACTCTACTCTAAAAGGAAGATGTCTTTTCCATGTTGTGCAGAAGATAGATGCAATGATGGCCTGTGGCAAATGGTCAAAGTCAAAGATCAAGAGCAGTATTGTGCACAGGGGAGGCTCCTGCAGCTACAGTAGTGCTGAGAGTTTGCTGGCCCTGAAAGCTGCTGATTTGAAGGAAAGGCTGCAACAGTGGTTTCTGTTGGTACTGAAGAAGAAATATGGGTTTATTTTGCTTTGTTCTAAGCCAGCTGCATAGTGGTTTGGTTAGAAAAAATGAAGCAGATCTCTGTATGATATGAATAGTCACCTCTACATTTATTTTAATGATTGTTGTCATTAATGAAATTCACTATGATCTTTTCAGTACAAGGTTTCTTTTTCCTCGTTTCAGGGATATACATAAACGCTTTTACATACTGCAGAAATTACCCCAACCGAAATGAATAATAAGTATTAACTAACATCATGCAAAGAAATATAAAATCTGATTTTCCATGAGGAAAAAAATTAATCTTAGTTACTTTAAAGAAAAATAAAATCTGTAATAGTTTTAAATGTCTGCATTTGTTAAGGATTATGAATTATCATCAGATGCTCTTTATAGTTAACTTAAATATGAATGTTTTTCTACCACTGTAAAATTTTGAACCAGATCTGGATGATAGTAAAAAAATATAACCTATAGGATGCTTTCCATTGTATATGTATTTAGAGATTTAAAATGAGACAGCATGCTATTTCAGATAGGAATAAAACTAGAAATATCATCTAATGAGACATTATATGTTATAATTTTTTAATGTATTATTTATGGAAAACTTCTACCAGGTTATCTATCACTCAAAATAATTGAAAGATAACCATTTTATTAAGCATATTACTGCTGTGCTAGAGGAATAAGTTTTGCATCTCAAGAACAAGAAAGCATGTATTTTCACTTTATTCTCCATCAGTAAAACTGTGCTTTGTAAAAAAAAAAAAAAAAAAAAAAAAAAAAAGATATACAACAAATAATTTCAAATAAAATATTAATTTTTTTCACGTTAATAACTCAGAATAATTTAGATACGTTAAAGATAAGAGGCAGAAGGAATAAATGAAGAACAGAATTATCTAAAGAACAAGCAATAGCATATGCAAATAAAAAAAAAAAAATCATATGATCTTGTCAAAGGAGTCTTCACCTGAGTGATAGTGATCCTTCCTGGACAAAACTGGGTCATAAAAGAAACAGAGAGATGAAGTGGTGTAGGATTACTTTTTGACCTAACTTCTATCTAAATTCAAGTATAATTTCTCCATAACCTGGAGGTCTTTGAGTGATTGTCTACAACTTTCAGAAAGCTTAACCTTAATCACTGTCATATTGCAAGTTGTCTCTACCAACCTGCACTTGGGACCATATCTATCTGTTCCTCTACCAACATAACCATTATTGGAGGTCTATGCTCCAATATAAAATTATATTTTAAAATACATGAGATAAAAAAAGAAGTTGCAGAAATAAAGAGAATGCTTCAAGGCCACTTATGACAGTCCCTTGTTAATTCAGGATACAATTTGTCTGAGCATAGGACACATGAGAATGAATTAGTTATCCACAGGAAACCACAACTGAGTGATTTTTCAGTCCTGATCAGAAAACTTCAACATAAGGTGAGCATCTAATATGTCCAGTAGATATCTGAAGTTATGTAAAACGACTACTCATTAAGTTTTAGGGAATTCATGACACCTTTAAGTATCACATAGTCATGTGAAAATTCAAGATCCTAAATATCAAAAACAATATATAAGCACTGTTTAATTAGCAGAAAAATGTATATTCCTGCTGTGCCATGGATTTTTCAGAATCTGCATAGCAATCTAATATTACTTACAGTATTGCAAGCCTTCTCCTTGATGTTTACATTTACAAAGGCAGATTAGTTAGCAGAAGCAAATGGCTATATCTGGTAATCAATAATTACCAACTGGGGAAATGGAATGTAAGCCTGAATATAATGGCTACTTAATCAGAAGTCTTACTATGTGTTATTCAGTATTTAAATCTCTTTCAGTACTTGCTTTGCTACTTTGGTCTAATATGGTTGTAAAATATTTTTTACTCAATTGAATCTGAAAGTCAATGTGAGAATTTGAACTTATAGGCTCCCACAACTTTATTTCTGCATACTGCCCATGCACGAGCAGCTTCGTTATTCAAAATATCCTACTGATGAAGAGAAATAGGTCTCTCATTCATTAATTTTTCAGACTTATTCTTCATATATCAAAGTTAAAATTTGTTTTAACAACAGGAATTTGATCATATTACTTCTTAGCTTTTATTTATTAGAATCCATTTCAATTCTAGTAATAACAGAGGCTTTTTTTGTATGATGATTTACTGGCTGTGGATCTTTCTCTAGAAAAATAACATGTTCCAGTTTTAACCCTTAGGCAGCATTTTGACTTATTTAGTTGTAGAAATACGTGGCAGGAACAATAGAATTTTTGTCCTGGATTTACCAGGTACAAAAACATCAGCACAATGAGCATTTAGAATGTTGAGCAATGTGTGAAGACAAATATCAGATAAAAGAAAATATGTAGGGTTCATGGTGGTTCTCTGGGACAACTGTAACCATATCTTGTTTCATGAGATACCTAGGTCTTTGAAGCAGAGATTTTTTTTAACCAATTCTCAAATTCTTCATTTAAGATAACTTATTGGCCACAAGGTCTGCATGGTGAGAGACTCAGAAAAATGAAAGCTGAAAGAGAATTCTGGAGGTCTCTATCTCAGTTATGTTACAAAGGTAAAATTCTAGAAATTCTAGAAAGGGAATTCTTTAGCTCCTTCAGAAACACCAAGGTTGGAAAAGGCCTACAAGATCATCCAGTCCAACCATCCATCTATCACCAGTAGTTCTCACTAAACCGTATCCATCAACACAACGTCCAAACGTTCCTTGAATACCTCCAGGGTTGGTGACTCCACCACCTCCCTGGGCAGCCCATTCCAGTGCCTGACCACTCTTTCAGAAAAGTAGTATTTCCTAACGTCCAGCCTGAATCTCCCCTGGCGCAGCTTGAAGCCATTCCCTCTAGTCTTATCACTGGTTACACGAGAGATGAGGTCAACACCTAGCTCACTACAACCTCCCTTCCGTTGTTATAGAGAGCAATAAGGTCTTCCCTGAGAGACCATCCTATGCTTCAGACTGAGCACAAATTAATCAGGTCCCTCTTTCATTTCAGTTCTAAGTGTAGATGGTGTGAAATAAGGCATATCAGTAGACAGATGTTTTTGTCCCCACATTCAGGGAAGGGCAGATACAGCAAAGAGGGAAGTTGATCTCTGCCCAAAGAATGTAACGAGTGGGCGTGCTGTCTGGAGCTGGTGCCTAAAGGGAAGGAGCATGGACTAAAGACCTTTTCATAGCTGGGACTTTCCAGGCATGGACACTAAATGCCTCCTCTCTCAATCTCTCTTCAGTGAAGATAATACTGCAATTTTAGAGGCAGAATCACTTCTCCACCCTTGAAGATTTACAGAAGAGTCTAAGAGAAACTTGAATCATGTCAGCATTTGGCAAGGGGCTGAGGAACAAGGAAGTACTTTAGATCTCAGTAGTGGCTAATAAATGAATGATTGTTCAGCATATCATCTTTATCGTCATTTCCCAGATTTTCCTTTCCCTGTCCCTGGAAACGGAGTGTTACTCTGTTATTTCTTAGTTAAAAGCTCTTATTGATCAAAACTGTCTCAATCCCAGAAGGCAGTAGAATGTGAATATGTAATGCTGGAGCTTACATTGGAGATGAGATTGCTGCTTAGGGAATCTGGATACGTAATGTGTGACCTCTATATCTCATCAAAGCAGCTCAACATACGAGCATCATTATTTTGACTGCAATAGACTGCTCTCATATTGCTGATCAAGGCAAGATTCACTCATAGAAATTTATACGTTAATTTTAAATAATAAATATATTTGAGAAAATTAGTCTGTTCATAGATAACTCACAGTTGCCACTTTGTGAAAACTCACACATAACCTTTTGATTTTGTGACTTTTTTCTAAGTTCCAGGTATTACTGGGAGTAGGTATCTACAAGACAGAAATTACTGTGTATTGCAGAAGTGGATTTTTTTTTATTACTGAAAAGAATTATGCAGATTTAAAGAACAAATATTAGTATATTTTAACTTTCAAATAAAAAATTTTAGATTTCCTCTGCAGTGACTTTCTCTCATATCTACAGTAAAAAGAGTGAAAAGATAAGTGCAGCAGAAATCGTACAAAGCATTGGCATATGGAGGTTCATACAATAAATTCTTGAAACATATCCCTCTGCTGGAGTCTGCTATATCCCATTCCCGTTTTATACAAGACATACCCTGTGAAGACTGTACGTAATATCTATAAGTAGATTTATATCCTAATGGAGCTTCTGTCTCTCTTTGGTGTGTTCCACTAGGCCTTCTAGGAAATTGCTTATGAACAGAGGAAACTTGAAAATAAAGGGTTATAATTTTTTGCTTAGAGCTCTGTGGATCATTTTTTAAGAAAGATAATAAGGAAAGAGCTTGTATCTTATTCTGACACTGTATTTTAATGTTAAAAAAAAAATTGTTAGGTCTAGAGACCATCTAAATAGTTAAATGAATAACAAGGATAGAATTCAGGTGAAGACTCAATCTATATGCTTCATTATCATTCTCTACAGGAGAGAGATGCTGATAACAAACTACTTAAACTGCTTGGAGTCATATCCTCTCACTCCTGACAGCTATCATTAGAACTACTTGAAAATTAAGGTAGCATCAGTACAAGTGAAAATAAAAATCTGATACTGAGGCTGATGTCTGGTCAGCAAAGCAGAATCAAAAATGTTATTTTTAATTTCAGTGTTATGTATATACTTTTTAAAGCATATAATTTTGTTTATTCATAAGTGGAAAGCAAGTTAAAGATAACAATGGCACATTGAAGGACTCAGAGACTATTATCTGTGTTCCTTTGGCTCTACTCCTGTCTAGATCAGATATTAGACACAAGCAAAACAGAGCTGATTCAATTTACTTATTTTTTATTGCTTTTTTCTTTTTCTTTTTTTTCTTTCATGTTCTTTTTGAAGTGTTGTAGTCCTTCTGGATCAGGTTGTACTCAAATTTTGATTTTTGGATTTATAGGGGTTTTCTTGAAGCACCTGGTTGGTCTAAGCTACATCTTTTGTTCCCTTCCTGAGCTTAATGCTACACAAACTCAGGCAGAAAGCTTATGCTGACATCTGCAAAAATTCATAGAGAATTTTGTGGGTTTTTTTTTACGAGCTGATTCTGCCTTTTTCCTTCAGACCTACAATATGTGCTTTCATTGTTCCCACACCAACTTATGAATATGTTGATGCCGTTTTCTCTTTTTTTAAGCTCCCATCTGAGTTCTGTTCATCACAGATGTTTAGACACACAGCTGTCCATCTACAGTGGTTCTGCATGAAAGACCATGGCTGTTGTGTACAAAAGAAGGGATTCAGGCAAAATGTACTATAAATAGATAGCATTGTCTGCCTCTTCATTCTCCACTGGAGTCCTAAGTTCTGGAATTGGAATATTTGCTACTTTATCAAAATACTTTTTTCCTTCTGCCTCTGCTAAACTAAAAGATGGAGCACAACCTGAGCAATTATTATGGCTATTATCCGTAAAAAATTTCCATTTTTCCTGAAGTAAGGAAGTTGGTTATACTGGGATGGCCTCAGGATACATATAAGCGCATGATGAACAGAGGCACTGTTACATACTATGTCATATTCACCTGTATGAGTCAGCTATCTTCATGTAACATAAACTGCTTAAATGCGCCTCAAGGTCATGTTATTAATGTCTTAAGCATTTGTTTCAGGGAACAGATCAGCATGCAGCATGATAAGCCCCTTTGAAAGCTGTGGAGCAGCAGCATAGTATCTGAGAGCGTTGTGGCAAATTGGGAAGTTGAGATGGAGCTGCTAATTATTCCAAGGCATATTTCTGAAAGGACAGGAGGTGTGGGATGTTCTCTGCCAAAAGCCCCTATTTCTTGAATGCTTTCACCATCTCCATATGCACATATGAAACTTTTAAGCTATGCTGTGTGTATAAGCTGTAGCTAATATGGTTTGATCTACTACTAGAAACCTTGAAAATCAGTAAGATACAATTTGGTAATGATGAGGGCAGCAGTGGAGTAATTTGGGTAGGACTAGACAACCAAAAAACAAAGAAGAAACTGCAACTAGCATCTGTTATAGACTCCCAGAACTACAAAGGAGTGAGGAAAAATATTCACAGGACAACTCTGGAGTAGTTCAAAACCACACAGTACTGTCCCAAAGGGGACTGTAACTGTCCAAACATCTGCTAAATGATAAAGCTATTGTAAATATAGATCAGAGATTCCTATGCACAATTGAAAGTGTGTGGATCCTAAAAAAGATTCCTAGCTTTAGTAGTGCACTACCTCATTATAAAAAATAAAATGCTAGTAGACCCGTATGGAAGAGAAGCTATCCTAAAACAACAGTAATTATCGTAAGGACATGTGAATTGAATTGGGAAATTCTAGTGAAAGAGCGCTAGTTGAAGTCAGGAATATATCATTAAGAAAAATTACAAGGTTCCAAACAAATTTTTTCCTGCAAGAGATGAACCTTTGCCTGATGCAATGCTGCTGATAGAAAAATACCAAGAAAGAAAGAGAGCAGTTAAAAGTATGGCCCAAAAGAACATTGACGGAGGTTTAAAAATAAGAGTCATTCAACAGCAGACTATATCTTATTTTTTTCAAGATCTCACGGTAGGTGCATACAATTGCAAAGGATTGTGAAATTGAGATGAAGCGGAATTCTGTGAACAAAGATTTTCCTTCTTTTTCATAGTGTTTGCCCTTTTTCTTTTCCTTTTCCTCCCTATTTCTTTAAAAAATGGGCAATTGTTTCTGGCTTGGATTGTACAAGCAAAAGAAGTGGAAAGAAGAGGAAAAAGATTAGCTGATCAGGATATCTACTTGTTGGCTGCTGTCTTCAGCTGCCAGTTATGCTCAGTAAATACTTGGCTTTGCAGGTGTGAGACATCTGGATAGACCTATTGTGTGCCTATCTTCCATGTGGCTTCTGTAGTAGTTTAAGACCAAGTGGAAGCAATCTTTACGTATACTCAAGGCTTTCAGTTAATTTTTGAAGACACATGGAACTTTCATAACGATGCACCAAAATTTCAGGGTTTAGTTTTTGGTGCTTCAGACAGCAGATGTATTTGACTTAGGTCTAGCTACTTGACCTTCACTTGGTGGCTCACTAAAGGTAAAGCAAAGTGAAGTATAAATACTGAGTAATCAGAGAAAAGTTCATTGGCCACTGAGACGTATTTTATTGACCATTCTGGGCTCCTTCCAGCAGTGTGAAAAGGAACGTGCTGCATTTTATTATGTTAATGAGACATGAGAAGCACACATAAAAAGCACTTGGTGCACATTGGGTATCTGTGAGAGGCAGCTATTTTTAAATTTCTGTAGGTGGTTCACTAGCACAGGTAATTGAGTTCCAACATATTTCTCCTTTGAGTCCTTCCAGAAGGATGGTCTGTAAAGTACAAAACAAAGCAAATGACTTCTTTAAAGTACTGCTGCATTTTTTAATTTAAGCCATAATAGAAACGTTTTGTCACTCTGTTATTGTATTTCCTTTTAAGGGAATATTTACATATCCAAAAAAGAAGCCCTCTCCATATTCAGGGATAAGTACTTTAATACAGCCACTTATGTTGTGTTTTATGCAGGTGTTTTGCAGAAGAGCAAAATACTTGCTTGTAACAGGCTGTGATGACATGGGCATCCTGAGTGTATAAATTTTTATGAAGAATAGGCCCCTTGGCAATTACAGATGTGTTAGTGACTTTCTGCTTTCACTGAGAAATTCTTAAAACCCATTTCATTCTATGAGTTTCTAATTTGTGGGGATTTTTACAAGATAGAGAAGGCATTTTATTTCACTTCACTTTTATAAAACACAGTTTATACTGGGAAGTCATTTCATGTCCTATTTTTATTTATTTCTAATAATGCCTTTTTTTTTTTTTTTTTTTTTTTTTTTGGTCAGGCTCCAGGGTGGGGAAGATATGAATTAAAACACAGAATTTCAGAAGTCCTTTATTTTTACTTTTTTTTTTCACTGTGTTTGCTTATAATTTTCATAGTATATCAGGTAACTGAGAACTCAGTTCTCTGAAGTTTCAGTATACTCCTGTCTTCATTATGATAAAAGCATCTTAGCTAACTAACTTTTAGTAAGTTGCTCCTCTGTTCTCCTTGATCCCTGTCTTGGACATTATTGATAAAACCCTCTTCCACCGCAGCCTGTCCACATCATAGTCATTGACAAGTTTCCCCTTGGGATTCATTTACACCAGCAGCTAAACCTATCCCAACTCTCTTCTGTTATTTTACGTGGGGCATGTTCCCAGTTATCCTGAATGTACGTATATTGATGGCTTGAATATTTCATTGTCTCTTTTAGGAATTGGCTTCATTCTCATAGTTCATGGGCAACGTAATCCTGAAGATCTTGGCAGCAACTGCCTCATTACTGGTTCATCACTCTTCATATGTAATTTCTGATGATTTGATCCACAATGTTATAATTCTGTCCCTTGGAAGAAATCTCTCTTTCCATCATGTTTTGTTGATGATTCCAGTCTTTCTCTCCATAAAACTTTGAAAATGATGGAACCGAGTAGCACAGACTGAATATTTTTGGGAGGGGAAAGAATTTATTTGCTGAAGAAATGAATTTTTTGGCAACTCAGAGCTGTTTGTGACTTTGGTTTTAAATGTGTGAAGTAACTGTGCCTGGAGAAATGTTTAGAAATATTCAAAAAGTGGTGCCATTGGCTTTCTTCTAGCCGATAAGGCAGGCAACTCAGACAGCTCGGATGCCTGAGGCAGCTTGGAAAAAGGAGAGGTGAATTCTGCTGCACCAGAGGGGCTTCTGCTTCAATCCACTGGGTAAGTGGAGGAAAGAAACAGAGAAAGCAATCTGTCCTTGTGGTTAACTGGGATTTGAGTTCCAGTTATTAAGAGTATTACCAGCAGAGAATATTAAGAAATCCCTCCCCAAATGTCATAGTGCATCATGGTTTTACACAGACTGTTAGAAAGTTGAGACACAAAGACTGAAAAATATCTTGCAGAATGTCTGGTCAGAAGCAATGGCAGAGATGGGAGTAAAATGAACTCTTGTTGTTCGTCTCAGCTATCAATAGTCTCTTCCATTCTTTCAGGCTGCAGCTGGCCTTAGATTAGTTTGTTATGTTCATTGCATATTATACATAATCTTTTCTCTTGCTCTTTTCTCCCACAGTCCCACCTCCTGTGACTTCAAAACACACTCTTTGTATAAAGATGCATTTAGTGAGATGAGTTATTGAATTGTGTCATATAAATGACGTTACAAATGTTATTGGGCAACTCATGGTCCTTAAAAATGCTCAAAAATCAGGGGATCACTAAATAAGATGAGAAAATTAGTTGTGCAATTTTATATAGAATTTGGTGAAATTTACAGGGCAGTTCAGATATTCATAACAGGGGCTGAATTCTGTACCCCAAATGGAAGAATTGCTTCTCACACATGTTGCAAAGGCTCATCCTCAAGGTGCCACTCCTGATGTTCTAACACGAGTCCTGTAAAAGCCACTGCCTCTCTATCCTGGATGCCTCAGAGTTTTTGCTCAGTGCTGGGCACAGAAACAATGAGCTCACTTTTGGTGTTTGCGGGCAAGGCTGAAGGAACATCAATCTTAGTCACTCCAAAACAGAATGTTATGTTCAAGATGTTGGTTCAAGAAAAACACAGAACAAAATGACATCTATCTGTGAAGATGAAGGAAAGCTTGTTTCTGCCTAGTACAATGGAGAAATTGTTCTTGAACTGTTTGTGCTTCTCTGTTAAGTGTCACCTCCCAGAATGCATTTTCCCTATTCCCTGAAAATACTGCTAAGGTTGGTGTAATACAGGGCTATCATCCTTACTACCTGTTAACTGGTACTTGTCAGTTGAAAAACAAATGTTTTTGATCCTCACATTTTCATAATTGATTTATCTTGCTCATTTGGCCAAATAGTGTAATCTCTGCCCTCCTTCTCTCACAATTCCTCTTTGTCTTCCTCACTGTCCCCCACACAGAATTCTCTTAAGCCTCCATTTGAACTTGGGAATCCTCTCACTGGGACTAGGTGGCATGGTATGGTTTATTGAGAAAATTGGGCTGGAAGGATGCCAGTTTGAGGTTAACTTTAAGTGTCATTTCTCTTTAAAACATGCTAAATCCATGTTAATGCTGCATGAGAATGTTACTGTTGCAGAGTGGAAACCATAGAATAATGTCAGGGTATTATTTGTAGGTGGCTGTAAATATTTCTTCTTGTATCTTTATTAATCTTTTTCAGTGACATACAGCTCATCCTCCTGATTTGTTTAGATAAAGGGCTCCATAATGTTTTTTCTGATTGTGCATTATAGGTCAGCAGTGAGAAAAACTTATTTTCATCTTTCATCTCTTTGTCCCCCACCTCTCTTTGTCCCCCACTAGATATCTTTAGTTCTTGCTTGCAGTATAAAAGAAAGACTTCTGTTGAAATTGAAACAGTGTTTAAATTTAAGGATCTACTCTTTTGTATTACGGCAGCGATGTCTCTTACTTGATCAAGGATAACAGCTGCCTTCTTCAATGGGACAATTGTACTCAAGGCATTCAGTAGGTCTTAAACAAGCAGTTTTATCTCTGCTGATGATGGTAGCAAAGACCTACCAAAGCAGTTGAGGCACTGTTACTGCTTACCTTGCTTGCTGCAGCAGTTGGCAAGCACTGCCAGTCAGTAGGGAATGGTTAGGGTGAAGAAGACCCAATCAGGCATGCTGTAATTTACGTCTGATTGCTGAATGCATGGAGGGTGTGGAAACACCAATTAGAAATAATTCTGTGACAGTGCAGGACTTGGGACACACGGTTTTTCTTCCCCTCTGCCTCCTGAATATAACCAAGTAGATTTGGAACAGCTGAGAGCTGAAAGAAATTCAGAAGACATTCACAGCTTAACATTAAACCAAAATCTTTGTTCTGTAAAATTTTTGTTTGTATAAATTTAATAGGAAAATATGTGTTTAAAGTAAAGGTAGAACAATACACTACTTATTTTACAAATTCTTACAGTTTTCTTAATTATAATAATTGTTTAAACTAAATTTTTTGTATAAATTTCATTTTCATCACTAATAACAGAAACCTGAAATGATTTTCAGTGTGAATTTAGTTGTATTCTTAAAAAAGTAATAATAATAAATTGCTTTACAAATCATATAAATATTTTTTCAGACAGTTTGTGCTGAAGGAATCAGCATTACTTTTTAACATTCTGTCTTTAGTTCAGGTTTGCTGGTGCTATGATTTTGATTCACATGATCAGCTTTATGTGGTCTGAATCCTTCCTTTCTTTCTGCTTTTATGTGCTTGTGTTCCCAGAACAGTGTTCATTTATCTCAGTATAAAGGAATCAGAGTTCATATTGATTGTGTTCTTTTAGATTTTGAAATTCCTTTGTAAATGTGTAAAACCTGTAAACATCTACCATTTCCAGCGGCTTAACAGAATCATCCTTCCTCTGACCACATAATTGTTAAATTGTGCATGCAAAATGGCTTGAGGATATTCAGTCCCTTTTCCAGCAGGTTATCAGGGAAAACTTGCCAGAGAACATTGTGTTGTTTATATATCCTCCAGGTTAAGAACTCAAAGGTCAATAGTTGCCAAAAGCAGTTTTACTTAGTAAGTACTGCTTTTCCCAAGCTCTGCAACCTGCCTCACCAGTGATCCTTATCATTTATTAGTGAATGTGTATATATGCAGCTTCCAGATCTCTACCCATAGGCAAGTAATCTTGGTTTACTGAAATAATCTATTCACTTTCTAGTATAATTAATCATGATGATTAATTGCCTGCAAAAGCAAATATTACATGTAAATACACTGAACTTACATTGTAATGTTACTGGCTTCTTTCCTAACACTTTTAACTTAATGAATCTGTAGTGAAATTTGACTGACTGAGAGAGTTTTCCCTGGGCTTCATTTAATGCTTTGTTTCATTAAATAGCCAAGAGTAGAATTGTTTCATTGTTTTTTGTTGTTGTTACTGTTCTTTGTTGTTTTTGTTTGGTTTGATTTTTATGCTTTTTATTCAGTTAAAATACGTGCATTGTATTACTTTTTTTCCTAGATTGCAAGATAGGTGATCTTAGCGGACTAGATAGTCTTTTCCAAACTTAGTGATTCTATAAAGGGGTGTTATTAAATGTTTCAGTTATATTTGTCTTTAAAGGTTTGATTATACTCTGAAAATGCCTGGTGTCACCATACCAACTTATGACACCGTACCAACTTAGGATAGTTCTTCCATCTGTCCACTAATGGTATTGAGATTAAAGTCAAGTTTATCATGTTTTGGTGAAGGGGAAGAGTAGTGGAGAGCTTTGTCTTTTATTTACAAGGTTTGTAACTCCTTGATTTAAAAACAAAAGTATTTCTCTCAAACAGTGGTTTTAGAGAATAATACTTCCAGGCAAGAAGTTCTGTTAAAGTTGATGGATCTTTGTTTAGCTAAAATGGCATTTCAAAGTGCTGATAATAGTTTTGTCTTTGGCAAGTGCTGTTAATAGTTCTGTTCATTTCACAGGAGCCCTCTTTTTCTTGAGTACTTACTTTTGGTAATTCTGGTGTTTAGCTGAATTTATCTTTTAGTCAAAACTGCCAAATAATTATTGTTCAAACCAACTCAGTGCTGACAGTAACGAGATGAAAAGATCAAGAACAGAAGAACTTCATTTTTAAGTATTGCAACTTAAAAAGTAAAGACATTCACTCTAAATCACTTTATAAGCCGTCCAAGTAAAGTTAACTTAGTGTTAAAACTTGCACATCAAATGTGTGCATAAGTTAAAGATTTGGGAATACTGCTGTATTTTTAAACTTCTGTGTATGTGTGTGTGTGTTTATGCCTGTGTGTTAAAAAACAAACAAAAAACACAAAAAAAAACACAACACACAGAAGCCTTTATATTTTATCTAAACCAGAGTGCTTGCAAAACAAATGTATGATTCACATAGACTTGGACTGGTTTTCTCCTAATTGTGATGGCATCATCAAATCAAATAATATAGTTGAAGAACACTAAAGCCAAAAAGAACAAACGAAAACCAATGGACAATGGTGGGAAAGCAATAGCTGCAGTACAAGAAATGAATCTAAGTAGATAAAACAGATTAAATATTATGGAGCATCTGAAAATAATGAAATGAAAACAGATTGTCATCAGATCCTTTCTCTTCCCCAAAAGTTTGATATCATTTCATTGGGGAATAGTTTGCAAATGATATATAGAATATGTATAACAACCATAAACAGACACACAATTTGCCTCACTCACAATCTGTTCCATGATCTTTGTTCATACCAAAGAAAAAAGGCAAGGTGTACATCTTGGAACAGGAGGATGTAGAAATAAATCAGAGCTGCAGTTAATAGAATTGTGTTGAAGTATTACCATTGTAAATGTTCACTGCTTTTCCTTTGTGCTTATTCCAGGATTTCTGCTAACTTGCTTTTCAGCTTCTTCATAGAATGTTTAATACATTTTAACATAAGTAATTAACAACTGATAGATAATCTGCAGAAAACTTTGATTCTGATTGTCTGTAGGAAACTGTAATTCAAATTTAAATTTTTGCTCAACTACAGAAATATTTAATGTAACCTGTCTATTAGATACACTTCAAAGTATTCATCCTCAGGTTTTCACTTGGGCTTTCTTAGATCTGCTTGAGTATCAATAAACACACATAACTTAAGGAAAACATGTAGTGGGAAAAATTACTTCTGGAGTATTAACTGGTGTATTCAGTGCCTCTTACACTTTGTCACCAAACACATGTTGCCCTCAGGTCTGTAACTGAGCTGTACTTAGCCTTTTGTGGCTATAACTACCTTCTTTTTTTTCTTTGCTAAAACATGGTTTACTCTGCAGCATGTGTGTGCAAGAGGGGGAGGATGTGTCCCTTAAGTTGCTGTCAGAGCATGGGAAAACAAAATCCCATAATTTCTGCTGCCCTTGTTCCACTCCATTTCATCCATACAGCAGCTGTGCATGGCCATTTGTTGCTGACCCCTGCCTGCTTCCTTTTTCTTCGCCTCTTTGAGGTTGCACATGTGTGACCACATTGCACAGCACCACATTTGGGCCTGATTGCACAACATTGTACAGGACAAGCCATTCAGAAATGTGTGGGGCTCTGCACAGATCCCAAGAACAGGGAGGGAAGTACACCTTCATAGGTGGTCAGCTCATGCATGCAGCTCCTGGCAGACCTTATTGTGTCTGCAATAGGCTGCAGGATCACTGGGGTAGAAATGCAAGATATGATGCTTGGCTAGGAATGGTGAAGGAGATGTTTTTGTGATATCTTAGAATTTGTTCTCTTCAGGCTATCTAAAATCTGCTCTCAGTGGGTACAATTCTGCCCATAGCCTCTCCAAAACTGTTGTTGCAATTAGACAGTGCTTTACACTATAAAGACTGATCCAAAGTCACTGTCCATTCTTTAGATCTGTTTAGAGGTCAAGTCTTTATTGTGGAAGATGAGTATTCTGAGGAGAAATCTGAAAAGTACCAAAAAGCTGTTAATGGTCTTAGATAAGTTTTTCAAATTAATTCAATTTCAATACATTAGAGTTAAAAAAAAAAAAGAAAGAAAGAAAGAAAGAAAGAAAGAAAGAAAGAAAGAAAGAAAGAAAGAAAGAAAGAAAGAAAGAAAGAAAAAGATAACTGAACATTCACTTATGTACAAGTAAAAAACAAAAAAAAACAGTGCAGTGAAGTGATCATAAATGAAAACAAAAATATGTGCCTAGCATATGTCTTGTAAATTCTATTATCCCACCCTACATGTATGCACAGTGATGACTAAAGAACATTCTAAAATGATTGATACACATACCAGTTGATCATTTTTACCTCTAAATCAGTGCTCTGTGAAATAGGCATAGAAAAAAAGGCGGTATAAAACTGATCACTAAAAAGATTCAATTGGTACATGCTCTCCTATGCATTTAAACAGAATTTCTAGGTGTGTGTTTGTAAATAAAGCTAGTTCTGTCAGAGGTAATGGTAAACCTCAGAAAATATTTTAAAAATCAGAATTTATATTTAAAATATCAAGGTTAGCACCATTTGAAAAAAAAATATGATCATTTATCTGAATAAGATACAGAAATAAATTTCGTTGTGACCTTGTATTACAGACAAAAAATGCAGAGCATGCTTATGATGTATCAGTTGATTGAATGCACACATCAGTGCTGGGTATTTGGTGTTTTATTTCCACCTTGTTAAGAAAAAAAACAAAAAACTATTTTATATAAAACTTGAGACTCTTTAACAGGCTAAAATGTTGCAAAAACAATGGCCTATATTTAAAGCATTTTTAACATTGTATATTTGCATATATAATTTTAAGTCTATATATATTTAAGTAACATAAAATCTTTCATTCCATTAAAAAATTGAACATAATATTTTTGTTCTATGGTTAAACATGCAAAATTGATGAAAATAAAAAAGTAATGTGGTTGTCATAACTTTGTTGTTTTGTGTATTGGCCTTACAATAAAACATTTAAATTAAATTAGTTTCATATATATATGTGTGTGTATGTGTCAGAAGCATCAGCTTTCAGCTAATAGATTTTAATACAAAAAAATTGCGTACTCAAGAAAAAAATTTTGTTGTATGCCTGCCTTGCTAATTTGGTCATAAATATCTGGTCCATCTTAACTGTCTCAGGATCTGGCTGAGAGTTGCTGAGAAGTACAATGACCCTAAAAAGAAATGGCAACTTTGCAACACTTAAGAAATTTTATCTTTTTTGACCTGATGCACAGTTTAAAATAACATGGGAATAAAGGACTCTGTCTATGACAGCTACCTTGCACCTGCTTTGATTTTATGTCCATTTTTTATCTTTTTACCCATCTTCCATACTAAATTTCAAATGTTGGTCCTTTGCTTTGGCATGTCAAAATACTAATGCACCTTTTTTTTTAATCATACCATTTTTCCAGATGGAAACATTCCTGGAAAAGGCTCAAGAGATACTTGGAACAGGTTTTTCTTGTTTGCTGTTTTTTTTCTTACTATCACTCTTCCTATCCATGCCTAATTGACCTTTGAGGTGGTATTACCACTTACCAAAGATTCATAGCAAAAAGGGAGCTAGAAAGATTGTTCAGTTCCTCCTCTTCCCATATAAAGCAGGTTTATCTGTATCTAAATCATTCCTGACAGATGTTTGTCTATCCTGTTTTTAAAAACTTCCAGTATAAGGTATCCAAAAATTACTTAGGCAGCTTATTCATTGACTTTACTGCCCTTAAAGTGAGATTATTCCTCTTTTGTCTTTACTTATGTCTAAACTTGATGTTCCATATTGCAGTTTTCTGCCTTATCTTCCATTGCATATCCAGTAAACATAGATAGCAACCTCTGATCTTAGCCAAGTTTCACATATTTGACCACGAATACCAGATTTTCTGTCTCTTTATATAACTGAACAAGTCCTACACATTGCTTTCCTAACTTTGTGTGTGTCTATTTTGGTCTTTTTCTCTTTCCTCCCTTCCTTCCTTCCTTCCTTCCTTCCTTCCTTCCTTCCTTCCTTCCTTCCTTCCTTCCTTCCAATTCTTTCACATAAACAGTTATTTGCTAAGTTTTGGTATTTGGCTCTAATACGTCCTCATGAGGCAACACTTCAAGGCAGAAACCTGTTCAAATTTGGTGTGGTCAGTTCAGGATCTATCCTCATTACATTCCCTACATAACCATTGGAAATGGTGAGCAGCTGCCTTCACGAAGACCATGCATTAAAATCCTGAGTTAGGTATTTGAACAGTATGACACGTGTTTTGGAGGAACAAGGGACAGTGATGATAGAATGAAGAAATAATGAAAAACATAGTGAATTATCCATAAAACTATGAGAAAATACCTACTAGCAACTAATCATGTACATGAAATCTTCTATGTCTGGAGCCCTGAGAAACCACTGTCTTCCTTATTGTCCCAGCAATCAGATTCATATACTGAAGAACTGAATATAGATGATCTTTTTGTGAAATCATGGTCCTATAAGAAAAAAATCAGATAAATTCAAGGAAGCATGAATCTTCAGCTCAACCTCCAAACTGGTTCTTGGGCAACTGCACAGCATGCAGAGGCAGAGAAGTAAAATGATGCTACATGCTTGCTGAGATTTAAACACAGGAGCCTCTACCTAGTTTTCATTCTTACATTATGTCCATGGGCTTTTACAATATGAAGAAGAGATTTTTGTGATGTAGTTTCAAAAAAAAAATTAAGTGCCTTTTAAATGCAGCTCACATAAAGAAACAATGGAATTCAATCATTTCTGAGTAACTATTAGTATGTTGCTCACATTTCAGACTGTTCTACTTTGTTCTGGGCGTATTCGACTGTGTTCTTTTGATATGTTTAATTTTTGCAATTGAAGCTTTCTGAACTCATGGTAAGGTATTTGTAGAAAGTTAATGAGCCCGTGAAAATTCACTAACATCTGTTTTCTACTTTAAAATAATTGAAATTATCTTCTACTCTATGGTTAAAAAGATTAGATTATTAGTGAAATTTTTTGGAATATAAAATAATCCAGAGACTTGAGGCATGTTTGAACAACTGTCTTTAGGACACTGATTGGATGATTTTACTAAATTGAATAATATTTTAAAGAGCCAATAGTTACGTTGAAATATAAAATAAAGACAGACAATATTCTTCCATCTCTTTCTGTAAAGCACACCGCTTTACTGCGAGAAAATAAGTCAAAGGAAGCTGCTGTTATTACAGTTTAAATGTTGACTTTACACAAATTAGGTCATAATCTTGTTATCAGACTAGTATGTAAGGAGGTGGAGAGTTAGAAGAACAGAGATTAGCAGCATTTTCAATAACTAAACCCAACACTATTCATTACTGCAATCAGAACACGTTTGGTCTGAAACCATTCCCTTTAACCGCAGACACCAAAGTGAAAAACACAATATATCTGCACTCCCTCTGTGTACTTCCCTCTAAGGAAAGAAAATCCGGAAACTTCAGAAGAAGAACATTCAAATTCTAGGTGTGTTAAAATTCTACTTTTTTTTCCCTTCTCTGAGAACTCTCTTGAAGCATCAAAATAAGTGTGAGGTAACACAGGAGCTCTGGCTCTAGGCTTGAGATGACATAAATACCCTCTTAACAACCCAGTTGTGTACAAGTGAAATTTATGTGATAGCTGCCAGAAACAAATAGCATAGCAATAGAAAGTCACTGGATGCTATAGCCTTTTCCCATTATTTGCAATTGAGTCCAAATGTTTTTCCCATGGCAGAAAATTTTTCTAGGAAAGAACAGACATTGAACCCAGCCTTCTAGAGAGATGCAATAACAGTAGCAAAATTTAGTTTTGTACAGATGCTTGTATTTTTGTTAGCAATACATTTCCTGTTTTTTCCTAGCTGGTTGACCCTTAATAGGCAATTTTATTCATTTATTGATTGATTGATTGATTGATAGCAAATATATATGTATGTGGAAGATTCTCCTTAATGTTTCCAATAATCTTTCTCAAGGACATTTCTGTGACATGGGTTTATCTGTGCATGCTTAAATACCTTCTATAGCACATCCTAAAACTCTCTAAGAATCCTGTTTTGCAGTGCTTAAAATATAAATATTAGTTATATAGATTTCTACCAGTGATAACAAAACACACAGGTGAAATACATCGAGAAATATTTAGAGATGGAAATCCTTAACACTGTGGCAATAAACACCACTGACCCCTGAAAATTATTTTTGAAAACTCTTCTGCAAAAAAACAACATTCTCTTGTGTAACTGTAGCACAAAAGTTTACAGTTAAAAATAGCTGGAAAATGCTCCTGACAATATACATATGGCTGTATGGGTCAACACTAGAAATAAAAGTGCCTATCAACTTTTCATGATGATGATCACTGAATGGTAGCAGTAGGAGAGATGTACATGCCTGTAAGCATCTCCATGGAGTCATTCCTAAAGGGAGCCTCAGTGCCATAAATCTACAGTCAGTCCCTTGCTGGGCAGAAGTAGAAGAATATACAAAGCCATATAGGCACCCTCAGTAAACTACACTGTTTGGCAAACAGTAGCAGAAGTGATCCACCCAGAGAGCATAAACATGAGCATAGTGTAACCTCTCTTCAGCATGTAGCACTGTGGTGCAAGTCTGCATAGTTACTAAGAATCCTTTCAGAAATCCATCATCTCTTTGGCACACTCTCTGACTGATAGCTGTATATACTGCATGGTTCAGGAACTTAAAAACTAAACATCTGGAATTTCTTGACAGGTAATTTTTTTCTTCTCTTGCAAAACACTTGGGAATCCTTCAGTACATGAATAACTTTAAGTGGGAAACCAGATAAATAGCAAGCTGTGTACTGAAAATATTTCCTCAAGAAAAGCAAAAGGGTAATGACAATCTTCCTGACTTCACCTCCTATTACCATCCAGATTACAGATTAAACCCTTGAGGCACTCAGTGGATGCAATAAGGTAGAACCTGCTCTAGCCTTTCTGCTGTCACTCAGCGAACTTGGCATGGGCATCAGCTGCCTTCTGAACTACTTCCCCCCAGACACAACTCAGTAGATCAGCAGCTTATGAATGCTGGGTAGCAAAGTTCCAAAGCTAGGCCATCCCTGGGTAAGTGTCTGAAAGCGCCATACCATGGCTGTGGTGCTTTCAGGGACACCACTGTCTCAGTTAGCTTTACAAAGGTTCTGGTTGTTTTGCAGATGTATATTCATGTTCCCATCGCAAACAATATTGGCCTTGACTTAGTTTTAATTGGAGAGATAGTCCTTTAAATATACACTTACATATGATTAGAAAGAAAAGGAGAGAGAGAAATCACAAACTCCATATTGAAACAAATGGATGGAATTTGAAATAAAATTTGATGAAAGAAGATGACAATATAAAACATACTACATCTTTATTGTGCTTCCTTGCACGTCTATTGATGAACAACTTCCTTTGTGGGCCTCTAGTGGAAACACACAAATGTATAATCTAGACTACGCTGCCATTTCTAACTTTTGTTTTGATGACTGTTCACTTGTATTTGAAAATCAAGTTCCATTTTTCAGTTATTTTCTCTGGAAAAAGCCAGAAGATGATAATCAAAGAATAATATATATTATTTTTAGCTTTTTTTCATATTTAAACTGAACAAGAAAATTATTTATTCTTTTACTTTTTTATAGGATGAGTACTAATAAGATCCTATATGAAACTCTAAAGTACATAAAAGAGGACTTAACTGTTTCAAGAATGAAGCTACACTGGCTCTTGATGCAACCTGCAAAATATATTGTCTTCACTCTTTGTGAAGGAAAACAATATTAAATTACTGATTTTCATGAAGCACTTGGCAGAGATCACTGATATACAATCCTGATGATCCTGATCCATGCTCATTCCTAAAATCAAATAATTAACTCCTGAAAAGCTAAAGTAACGTTAGATTGTGGTGTTGACATATTTTGCAGTGTAGGTTCCAGAAGCACAAAACACAGAGACTTTGGCAGTGAATGTCTATGTAAAGAGTTCATTTAGGCAAGTATCTAACATTTTACTTGCTTCAAAGAAGAAATCTGTTTATTTGTTTTCTGTTGGTTTCTTTTTTTGTTTGGTTGCTTGGTTGGTTAGGGTTTTTTTCTTCCCACCTTTCAAAACAAATTGCTAGTGACTTCCAAATGGCATAAAAAATTTCAGTACTTCTGTGAGAATGGAAATTAAGCTAGTTGTAACTCAACTCAATCAATATTACTACCTAAAATTTAAGTAGAGAATATAATACAATATTCACTAATTATGTAAGCGATTTAGAACATGACTACTATTGACTTTTACACAGACTTGTGTTCCTGACTTATTTTTCTGCTGTTAAAAGTCTTCTGCCCCTTCCTTCTTTTTACAACCTTCTGTGCTTAACACTAGAACAATATATATTTTAAATTCCAGTTGAGCTGGCAAAGTAGTTTGCAGAAGAAACTGCAACATGTCTATCTTAACATTGATACTAATAGCATTCTTTACTTAAAGCAAATAATTGTACACTAATTTATTAGTGAAATAAAAAGCAATGAAAACAAAATTGTCCCAAAGCAGCTTGGTACCTTAAAACAATGTATAATACCCCTAAATGTTATAAATTATGTCTTTATTCACTTTGGAAAGAAATATACCTTCATCTGCAAAGATGCTGAAGCCAACTCTGTAATAGCTACTTACCCATCCTTTCACTCCTACACGCAGTATTTGAAACACAAGAAACCAAAATTTTTTCCTCTTCTATGGAATAGAAAGTAGCTTTTTGTTAATTCAGATACCTGCAAAGTTGATTTGTCAAACTCACTCTTCTTCATACAATATTATAAAAACAGATAGCACGCTGAACTGATTGCCATAATTCTTCAAAGTTTACTTTCCTGAATATAGCAGATGCATATCATGAGCTATTTAAAAATCAAAAAACATTTCTGGTGAATATGTTATTACATTTCTTTACCTGTATTTCCTGCTTAATGTCAAATTATGCATTTTCATAGAAAGTTATGCTGATAAAACTACTTTAAAGTAAAGATCTAACTGTTTTTAAAATAATTTATCAACAGATATCATTAGCAAAGTATTTTAATCACTATAGCTTATGTAGACTAAATGTAAGCATTTATTAATACAAGATAAGCGCTCATTATAAATTTGCACAGAAAATGATAAAATATTATGTATGAAATGAATCATTAGCATGGACCATTAAGTCCTCTATTTTCATTTAATTGAATTTGTCAGTAGTACCCTCTTTAACTGAAAACCAGTCATAACCACAAAATTAAATAATAATTAAAGAAACAACTATTCAAAGAGTTACTTGCTAGCTGAGGTGCCATTTAACCAAAACAGCAATTTAATGTAAATTGCAGTCCATGTAGACATAGTTCTGAAAATTATATATCCTGTGGTTCATATATGTTTGAATTAGCAAAACATTTCCAGCATCGCATTCTAAATGTTCTTATAGTGCTTCTGTAAACATGAAGAAAGATTGAATAAGTGGGTAAAAAAAAGGTATAAATAGACTTATGACAATTAAAGCTAATTAAGACTTTATAGAAATAAACAACTGGCTGTTTAGTAACTTTTTAGCAGCCTAGCAAATGCCCCAACTTGCAGTATATATATTCTGTCACTACACAGTCATTCGATAAATATGTGTTGGATGTGGAACCAAAAATAATGCTTTGTCCATCTGCCTTTTTTCTTACTTTACGGAACTATTAAAATAGAAGTGGAATTTGCAATTTACGGAGACTTTGTTATACTGCCTGTTTCACAAAATGGAAGGGAAGGGAAGGGAAGGGAAGGGAAGGGAAGGGAAGGGAAGGGAAGGGAAGGAAGGGAAGGGAAGGGAAGGGAAGGGAAGGGAAGGGAAGGGAAGGGAAGGGAAGGGAAGGGAAGGGAAGGGAAGGGAAGGGAAGGGAAGGGAAGGGAAGGGAAAGGAAGGGAAAGGAAGGGAAAGGAAGGGAAAGGAAGGGAAAGGAAGGGAAAGGAAGGGAAAGGAAGGGAAAGGAAGGGAAAGGAAGGGAAGGGATGGAAAAATATTGTATTCTGGCTGCATTATTTTTGATACAAGTACTGATCTGGGTGTGTCAAAATGAGCAGCAACACAGATGTTCAAGAACCTCCAATGCATATGTTGAAATTTGTCCATAGATCTTTAGGTTCAGGACTGAGACTATCCTTACTTATTAAGGGTGATTCTCACACCAGTTATACTTGGGACAGCAGGTGTTTTATTTGTATACAAATTCTTTTTTTGCACAACCAGCAGGGGGAGGCAAGATTTAAGGAAATAAACTAGAAAAACTTTGTGGAAGCAATGAGTTCTAAGAAAGGAGTGGTGGTAGAAAGCTTTGACCAAAAAAAGAGAGGTGAGTAACACAAGATATGAGGGTTAAGGTGGTATTTTGGCTCTACTTTCATGTAAATCAAACCATAATATGCATTTGCCACAAGTGTGCATCTGAAAGAGCTTGTATCCATTTGTCCATTTTCCTAATGCAAACCTCTTTTGCTAACCACAGATACATAATTGTAGTAGGAATGGTTTTATTTCCATTTTCTAGTAAAGTAAGATAATATGAAAGAATAGTGCTGTAAGTAAACGATGTTACAATTTTCAAAGAGAATGTCTCTTGTTTAAATATTTCACATAATTGACTACTTGTGTGTAGGAACCAATGAAAGAGATGCACAGCAGGACTGAATGCCCTAAAATTATATTCAGAAATACATATCTCAATGTGCTTTCCAATTCTTACTTAGACAGTTTTCATTCTTCTTCAGAACAATTTACAAAATAACTTGTGTAACTATTCTGGTTAAATGTTGAATCTGCTAAGAGCATTTCAAGAAGATATTTTCAGACAGAAGAGGAAATATCTTTATGTATATTCATGCTTACTCCATGCTTGTTATCATTTAGAGATACAAGCTCCAGGGTGAAAACTAGTAGCCAATATGTGTGCTTGTCCTCACACAGGATCTATTTTCAGCCCTGTTGTAAATGATGGGGCTGTTCTGTTACGTAACTGTTCCACACTGGTCAGGGCAAAAGGCAGAAATAAACCCTAAGATCTTCCCTGTGAAGAACAAAACTGTCTCCTGAGTAATACCCCCATGGTTTTCATCAGAACTGCTGACATAAAGCTGTGTGAAGTACGAAGTTCATCATGTGGACTACAAGTTAATATTGTATTGGTTAGTTATGTGAATCAACAACAGTTCTCCTCAGACCATTGTTCCTCTTTTAATCTTTCCTTAAATCCCAAGGGTTATCTTCTTCACATATGATCTAGACTTGTTTGTCTCTATAAACGGAAGGCTTCTCTTTTCTAATATGAATATAATGTATATGAATATTTGTTTAAAACATATAAATGGCATACATACTTATTTTATGTGTATAAATTGCTAAAAGCACATAGGTTTGAGAAGGAGACATATGTTACTGTTTTCAACTGAAGACCAACACTGCAAGAAGGCAGCATTCTGTTACCAAAAGTTCCTGAGGTATAGAGTGTCATCTGTACACCAGAATCTACAGTACAGTACAGCATAATATGCTTTGCTGTGGTTGAATTACCATGATTACACCTTTCTACTGTCTAGTGATACTCAGTCCCATGCAGAAGCACGCAGATATAACAGTTACTCATAATTACAACTTTGACGAGTTATTTGAATAAATTTATTTCAGAGCAGAGGAAAAGTTCCAGCCTCATGGCTTTGATACTGACAGACCTGGTGCAAAGTGGGTGTTTGGATACAATGCCAAGCATAATTGGTGCCAGTAGTGGAGATTACATGTGTTCGCTATATGGAAGCTTATAGAGTTATACAATTCTTGGGAACAAAGCTGTGTATGGTAATGCACATGAAGTCATAGTGTAGCTTTCATGTAAAGGCTGCATTATTAATGTGGTGCCTGCAATCAATCTGATTTTTGGAAATAAGAAATACAGCCTTGTTGCTTTCACTCTGCATTTCTGTCAAGTTCTTTGCTCAAACCAGAGGGTAGATACTGGCACCAACTTCCAGATTCAGCTGTTCTTCTCCACCAAGTTTCAAATATAGCATATAGAAATTTTTGTTTTACATTCTCCAGTAAGACCATCTGTTCCCATAGCTTCCCCTCAAAACACCTGGCATTATCTTTTTTAGAATCTGTGCACTTCTATGATTTTTTAAAATCCTATTTAGGGGAAAATAAAGGTTTGAAAATATACTTTCAAGTAAAGTGATATGCATATCTCATTCTTTGCATTTCCCCTTTGTCATGTAGGAAAGTAGCAGGCCATTCTGGTTGAAGCCAAAGACATTTTCACCTATTCCTCTTCCAGAATCAGATGCCTAATGGTGATACTTTACAAAGTAAAGTATATTTGTAAAGAAAATGTGTGTTAGAACTGAGTGACAACAATTCCTCAAAGCTCAACCTCAGGATTATTTTACTGAAGTGGAGTTCTTAGAGGAAATAGTTGGTTTCATTCCCTTTCTCCACAGCAAACAATAACAATCTTGGTACCTCACAACAAAGTCTTCCAGAAAAGTTCCTCATCTTAACACTAATAACTTATATTATTATTTAAGTAATTTAGGCCTGCATTTAAAACCACAAATTGACTACCTGGAAATATCTTTGTGATCTTTCTGTTATATGTTAAAGATACAAAAGCTTGATGGATCTAAGATGGGATTTGTGGCTTGGACAAGTCTGAAATTTTTTGGCCTGTCTTACGCAGAATGTCAGACTAGGCTCTGGTGATCACTTCTGGCTTTAAAACAGAATAATGCAAAACATATTCAGTTTCAGCAGTTTCTAGAAGGTCTGGTAAGATTTTGTGGATTACCATTTGGAAAGTTAGATCAAATTCATGATTCAAGTAGTCTCAGTTCCTTTTTAGCAGACTCTTTTCTAAATGTGAATAAGAAAGTATGAGTAATGTTTTCCTGAGCATGAAATGGATGTGTATTTGAGACACCTGAACTGCACCTGTTCCTGTATAGCCTGTAAATTTTGAAGAGGATAGACTTCTCAGTTGACAAGTTGACAAGATCCAAAACTGAAAAGTTTTGGATCCAGTGGCTGTCCTATCATAGACATCTTTTCATGGTACTCTGAAAGTGAATCTGCCTGAAGTACAGACTTATTTCAGAGACGACATTTGGGACCAGTGATAAATGCCTTGCTCATCCAATTGTATAACTTATGCTCAGCTCCACAGACAGCACCTAAGAAATTGTTATAAGAGTGTGCTAAAGCACTTCTAAAAAGAGGGAATAATGCTCCAGAGCCAAACCCCATCAAGTCGATGTCTTTAATATATCATTTTAAAGATAAAGCACTGATGTAATTTATAAACTGTCTGTCACCAGCGGCTGAACATCATCTTCTCTCCAAGCAAGCTGAGTTACACTTGAGAAAGTATGTCCTGGCTAAGTACTGAACATCATTCAACTTGCTGAATTTGTTTTTGAAAATGATATGTGCACAGATGTGGTGTTCAAAGGCCAATCAGCTGTGTCTGACACCATATACCACCAGATGTTTTTATACAAAATACAGTACATGAAGGAAAATCAAGGCATAATATGACTGATACAATTTCTCTCCAAAAAAGAACAAACATCTTCTTAATCAGCAATGATTGTTATGTTGAACTCTTCAAGAAGCAGAGCCAATGGAGGAGACTACAGAATGACCTACCACAGGAGAATGTGCTTGAGTCTGTGTTATTCAACATCTACACGACAAACTAAAAATCCATTTTCATAAAAGAAGTTTTATTCCTAGAAGCACTGATTGTATCTATACCCAGATTAAGGGCTTCACATGAATTCATGTCAGATTTATGTTTTACTACTCAGATTCTCAGCTTACTTTACCAAAACCCAGTTAAACACTAATCTGACTAAACAGCAAGTAACCCTCTTTCATTTCTGAAATCACAAGTCCAGTAAATTTGGTGTAATTTGGAATGGGGTATAATTGGTCCTCCATTGGAATCCTGTTTATTTTGGGCATGTATTGAAAAGAAATAAAATATAAGATCCATGCCCAGAAGAGTATGTTGAAGAAGCTCATAAATTCTAAATGGAGGCTAACCCAAAAACATTGTGGATGACTGCATTTATCCCCTCTAGGAGCTTAAAACAAAAAAAAAAAAGAAAAAGAAAAAAGAAAAACACACAGACGCACACACACACCAAAAACAAACAAACAAACAAAAAAAAAAAAACATAAGTCCCATTCATATAGAAAATTAGATAGTATTACTAGAAAGATTTTGCTGGATTACTTAATGTGTTAGACCTGTAGAACTAACTGCCTGGACATTCTGGGATCACTCCACTGAAAACCACAAGTACTGTTGTAAATAAAGTGGAATCCATCTGACAGATTGAAGGTTGAGTTACTGACTGTTGGGATTTCCAACAATGGAACCATTTAATAAATCATCAGATTCTGTATCTCATTCAGCATGTTTATCAAAGAAGGAAAAACGTGTACCTACTTAGATGTGAAGACTGGACAGTCCAGGGATGTTTGAGTTATGTTCCAAAAAACATAGCTACATAGGTGACAAAAAAAAGGTTTATCTGAAACTACTCATGTTCTAATACTTTGACACACAACTTGAAAAATAACAGAAAATTATCCAATACACCAAGAGTGCTAATTCTTTGGTGGAGTAAGTCATAACATAAAAATGATTTTAGAAAAAACACCCTAAAAAGACATGAGAAAACCCAGGGGGTCCTTGGTTTAACTTGAAGTGTTTTATTCCCATATTCATTCATGCTATAGGATTTCAGCCAGCCTCCATGCTCCACATTCCAATTAAGAAGTATGGAACTATTTTCCAGAGAGGATCATAAGTGATGAACGTAGACAAGAAAGATGTATTAGATCAGCTCTTTCAACAGTAAAATATCAGCATTTATTTATTTATTTATTAAATCTTGGGATAAACCTCAACTGAAGTTATTATACCATGTAATTCTTTTAATTTACAGATCAGACTTTTTATCTCTCTTGGAAAGAGGATTTTTAGTTTGATTTGCCTTTTAAAAATTATCTTGTTTCTCACTGAGTTCAGATTATTAGTCCCATTTACATTTTACTGTATGGGTCTGCTAATTATATAGTACTGATATTTCTGTTCTGTCTCTGCATGTCATGATACTGCAAATATTTATTATTTCTTTTTCCAAATTCATGTTGACTTTTCTTCATCTTTGAGGCAAATTAATAACTTTTTAAATGATGTTATATGATAATGACAATGTTTAGGAAGGAGGATGAAAGGCAGCTATTAGAGCAAAACCCAGTAGATCTACCTCAGTGAAAGAAAATAAATAAATTACACATATTCACAAAATATTTGTTTCTATTTTTATCAGTACACTATAATAGGCTGTTATACATTTAATCTTGAAATAAACAACAAATACTTTTTCATTTCTTCCATTCATATTTCAATTTCCTGGTCTGAAGGTTGTCAACAGGATTAGAATTAGAGAGGGTAGCTAAGAAAGTACTTTCAGTGCAAAGTGTTATAAAATGATTATTGGAGCAGTTTGCAAAAGCTTTTATTAAGACGGACACAAAATATTAAACGCCCAGTGTGACAGACTGTACCCCCTGAGAGCTTCTCAAAGGGCAGAAAAATAAATTATGGGAATAAAAATCAACACTGAGAACAAAGAGGGAAGAAAACTCTGTTGTAAAGGGTGTGAAGTGATAACATCATTTAGTAAAAAAAATATCAAATAATAATTTTCTTAAACAACCGGGAAGAATTCATCCACCACTGGAAAAGAAATAAGTGTGTGACAGAATTCAGATGAAGTTAGAGTCAGAGAGACTATCAGAATGGAAACTGAAGTAATCAAAGATGACAATTTGGCAGCATATTACAGAAAAGAAGGAAGTTGAAATCACTTGCAAATTTATCTGCTGGTTTTTTTCTTTGGTTTTTTTTTCAGGACAAAAGCCTTTTTCTCCAGCCCAATATGGAGAACAAAAGACATTTGACAACTTGCCCTCTACAAAAAATATTTCAGTTGATTTTACAGACCACAATAAAGCAGATCTTGTACTTGAAAAATGTTTTGGCTTTTTTGGTGGATTGACAGTGGCAAACAGCCAAACTCCCACCCAACTGCTCACTCAGTCCCCACACCTCACTGAGACAGAGAGAAATAAAACTGAGAATAAAAAATCTTTAGACTGAGATAAAGACAGGGAGACTTCTTACTAATTATCATTGTGAGCAAAACAGATTTAGCTTGAGGAAAATTTATTGTCAATGCATATGTATTTGGATAGTGAAAAAAAAAAAACAAAAGACATCAAAGCAACACCTTTACTCTCCTAATATTCAACTTCCATTATCCACTTCCAACTTCTCTACTTGTCCTTAGTAGAGTAGGGGAAGGGAAACGGGTGGCTCATAATACATAATCTCCACCACTCCTTCCTCACCACACTTTTCCTCTGCTCCAGTATGGGTCCTCCATGGACCAGAATCCCTCAGGAAATATCCCCCTCTTCCACCACAGGGCACCTTCTCCACCTCTTCATCTGACATTGGTGCTCTCTCTGCTACTTCTGATTCATATTTTCATTTTCTTCTCCCTCTATCCATCATTTTTACTCTTTCTTTGAATACACATTCCCAGAGATGCTACCAGCATTGCTGGTGGGCCCCACTGTACCCTTTAGTGGGTCTGCTAGAGCTGACTGTTATCAGCTGTGTCTGACAAAAAGCAAATCCTAGCCCCTTCTTAAAGAAACTGTACCACAGTCTCCCCCTCCTGTCTGGCCACTTGCAATCAATATGGTTTACATTGTGGTGTAATTCTACAGCTTCCATTGGAAGCACAGAAATCTGAAGGACTTAAGCAGAATTTGGTAAGCAAGTATCCATGATGTGAAGGAGTGTTTTGTGTGTGGTAGTACTAATTCTTTTAAGACGCTTGGGATTATCTCACATATTTTTAAAAAATATAATGTTTTCAATGCTTGTGAGCCCTTAGGTTGATGAAGGATGACTTGAACTTTGCTTACTGCTGAATTGGTCTAAAAAGTTGAATTTATTAAGAATTTGTATTAATAGTGAGCAACCACAATCTTTCACAAAGATAATCTGCAGAGAATCACCAGAATAAATTAAATCAAAGCCCTCAAACTCTATTTTCACTAAACCATTACAAACTCCAAGTTAAATAGAACCAAATCTGACTTTTCTTCTGCAAGTTAATGAGTCAGAGGGGGAAAGCCCACACCTGGAGAGAGAGTAAAAGGGAAGGGAAAAGACTTAAGTATCATCTTTGCTCTCGTAGATATCCTTGGGTGATGCTGGTTGTATGAACAATGGCTGACATGGCCCAGCAACAAATTTGTACTTCCTTGAAATGGGGGTAGTAGGCTGCAGGGAATCCTGACGTAGTGATCTTTCTCTAATTCATACTGCCCTCAAATTCTCATCCGAGAGGTGCAAGTCACAGACTTTCCACTTCAGTTTCTTCTACCTTATTCAGGGCTGTAGTTACAGACCTGAGACTTTGTCATGAAAGCAAGAAGTCACCTGACTAGCATTTACAACAAACAGTAGTAACAAAAACTTTAAAAACAAGAACAAAGACATTTTGCAAAATTAAATAGATCCTATTTGTTTTAAAATAGAAGAATAATTCCAAGCAAATTCAGGGCAGGGAGGTAGTATGGAGTTAGTAGCAAGTCAGTTCCTAGATTTCAGTGGAATTTTGTGATTATCACTATCCTGAAATAGGAACAAAGGTGGACTGTTGAATCAAGAAATAATTTTGCAACTCATTTATAACTAGCTGTTTCATTGTGTCAAACACCAAAGCACTGGACTAGGAGAGAGTGCTCCCCTGAGGAACAGGAAGGTTGAGATCTTCCTTAGATGGTGAAAGAAGTAGCTGTGGAAGTAAGTAATCCAGAATAATTACAGAACAGTACATCACTTGCTATTTTGAGCAAACGTACTCCTAGTATACTGAAACAAAACAAATCAGACTTTGGGTTCAGCTACAGCCAGTTAATGTATTTAGGTAAGTAAAACCCAAACTTCTTATATAATTCCTGAATTTGCACTCATTTCAAGACTTTACTTAAAAAGTTCATAATACATGAAAAGATATGTCATGCATTCACTTTGCAAATGTTAAGTTCTTGATGGAAAACAGTTCTTTCATTATTTATACCACTTACCTGCACATTGAGCAGCACACAGGACTAGATGCTTAGATGCAACTTTATGACAGAAATGTCTAAATTAAGAGTACTGTTACTTTAAGGCTTTTCCAAAAGAAATGAAGGGAGTAAAAGGCTAAAAACAATAATACAGACTGCTTGAGAGATGAGTCATTTTCTTCTATTTCTCTGTTTTCTATCTGTAACAAGAGCTAAGACTGTATTTCTAACTTAATCTCATGGATAGATGGATGAATATGGACTGGTTTGCATAGCTGTCCTTGTTATTTTGATTTTGCTGCTATTGGATAAGAAAGGATACTCTGCTTGAGCTTATGAGGACACTTCTTACCAGGACTTTCTAGGACTTTGGAATTAGAAACATATCTCCTTTTTTCAAAAGTCTTTGAGGAATGGATATCCCACAGGTGTCTTTCAATGATTTCCCCTAATACCTGAAAAGAGATGAATAGCGTTCTGGATAATGGGCGTTATCTGCAGTGAATGCAAACTCTTAGTTGGCTGAATTCCTCTATGTATTTTAGAAGTCAGCACAAACAGGGAAAAGCAGTTACTGAACAGCCTGACAAGCAGAAGTAGATAGAAGGCAATGTAGAGCATGGTGGTGTTTGCTAGTGCCATAGTTATTAAGTGTAATACTTTACTCTGAGTGAAACATTCTTGCATAGAAAAAATGTAGTGATTCATATGTGGTTATGAATGAATTTCTAATAATGCTAACGAATTCTCCAGAGTTTGCAAAGGAATTCTGGCATTGTTCATTAATAAAAACCAATACATTCCCAGTACTCCCTGCCTGGTACAAAGCAAAACTGATTCTATCATTATTAATAGAGCCCATAATGGAATTATTTACTTGGGGTGGGTAGTAGAAGTCATAACACAATAAAGAAAAGGAAAATATAGATGAACACTGAGCTAGGAGACTAATTTTAACAAAATAATGAATTGCATTCCTCACAGGGAAAAAAAAAATAATAACAGTGGAAACGTGTTAATTAGAGCTGGCCAAAAAAATCAGGGCATCCCTGCTTTGCATGATTTATAAATTTGGCTTCAGCATATTTTGTGTATTTATTTTTAGACTAAACCCGTTAAAGCTCTAGAAATGTGAAAGAAAATTAATGTGCAAACCTCAAATCTTTGTGGTTTTCAAATAAAAAAAAAAAGTTCAGGGACACAGAACTCCTCAAGGATATTGACATTCTGGTCAATCACTATTGGGAATTTTACAGAAATATATTTTTCCTAGCTGGAAAGTCTCCCAAGCTTCCAGCACCTTTGCTGTGTGGACAGTCCCATGGGTTCAGAGTACTGCAAGTGAGATATCTTTGCTCTGAAACATAGCTTCAGAACAGGAAACTTATGAGCCCAGAGTCACAGGGACTTCAGGCTCTTTCCTGCACAGCAGGAAACCTGCTTGAGTCTGGCCCAGAACAATAGATTTTGTGTTTCAGAAATAATTGCAGAACAAACAAGGGGTCTTCTAGAGTGTTGGGACTGTGCAATTATGCTGCTTGCAAAGCAGCAGGATAAGAACTTTTTGTTTGTTTGTTTGTTTGTTGTTTTTAGAAAGAGACTCACACCAGGTTCCCACATCAAGGACAGTCTCCACCTCTACTGCTATAGAAACATTTGAGTTGAAAGAACTCTTAAAGGCTATGTAGTCCAAGTCCCCTGCAATGAACAGGAACTTCTACACATAGTTCAGGTTCTCAGAGCTCCATTCAGCGTGGAATTGAAAGTCTCCAGGGATGGGGCAACCACCACCTCTCTGGGCAAACCGTTTCAGTGCCTCATCTCACTTACTGTAAAAAGTATTTTCTTTATATAAAGTCTAAATTTTCCCTCTTTTATTTTGAAACAGTTTCCTCTTGTTCTATCACAACAGATCCTGCTAAAGAGTCTATACTCTCCTTTCTAATAGTCCCCCTTTAGATACTGAATAGCTGCTCTCAGGTCTCCTCAGAACCTTCTCTTCTACAGGCTGAATGGTCCCAACTCTCTCAGCCTGTCCTAATAGGAGAAGAGTTCCATCAACTGGATCATTTTTGTGGCCCTCCTCTGGACACACTCTAAAAGGTCCATGTTTCTCCTGTACTGAAGACTCCACATCTGGACACAGTGCTCCAGGTGAGGTCTCATCAGCACAGAGTAGAAGGGGCAGGATCACCTCCCTCGCCCTGCTGGCCACGTATTTTGATGCAGCCCAGAATACGTTGGCTTTCTGGACTGCAAGGGCACATTGGTGGCTCATGTCCAGCTTGCAATCCACCAGTAGCCTCAAGTCCTTTTCATCAGGGCTGTGCTTCATCCTTACATCCCCTAGCTTGTACTGATTGCAGGGATTGCTATGACTCACATGCAAGACCTTGCACTTGGATTCACTGGACCACAAGCGGTGCATCCGGACAGAATGATTGAGCCTGTCTAGGTCTCTCTGGATAGCATCCTGTCCCATGGACGTGTCAATAACGCCACACAGACTGCTGAGGATACACCTTGCCAACAAGATTTTATTTTGTCATTTTCACGTAACAACTTTTTCTTTCACTAACGTATAATTAGAAAAAAAAAAGAAAGAAAAAAAAAGAAAGAAAAACAGTCATGCTTCATATATGTAGTAATTCACATTAAGAAAGTCTTTTTTGTTATGGATAACTGCAATTCATATAGTACACTGGTAAGGATTCCCACAAGGACCTTCCATGCCCATTGTAGACCATACCTCGGTTAAAAATTTTGAATGAAAATTTCCACAGATTTCTATGGAGGTGTTGTATTTTCCTTCAGCATGCTCATATTTCCTCAGTATGATCTTTCTTTTTTTCTTTCCTACTATCATTTTAAATTTTAGTCTGCCATGATTCAAAACGTATGCATTATTCAAGTGGGAATCAAAAACAAACAAACAAACAAAAACCAACAACCTGATCTTCCATATTACTACTGTAAATTGGATACCACAAAGTCTGCTTAGTAAAATTTTCCTCATAACTGTGACAAAACGTTTTATAACAGTCTGGTTGACAGTGATGGTTTGCTACTGGCTGTGTACTTCCACTGGGTGTTTCGGTTATGTGAAGAAACTATGCATTGTCTCTGTGGCTTCCATGTATTTCAAAGTGGATATAATACTTTTCCACAAGTGATGCATTTATTGAATTGTGTTCTGATATTCCTGGGTGCAGCAGCATCTTGGAAAATACTCTGGTTTTGTGCTGGGAAATATGAAGCTGTTAAAAGAGTGGAATTAGAAAGAACATACATGTAAATCTACATAATCCTTTAGAGGTTTTAAATTATTTCATTCATTAACACCACACATATTGTCTAATCTCTTGGACTTGCAACAAACCAGTGGAAAGAGCAGGTTGGCAAAGGAGTGTCAGAAGTTTTTCAGCAAAGCAAATGCTGATTTGTTTATCCTAATGGGATTTGTTTTAGGTCCAGTTGAAACTAACTTATGTCTGTAGTATAAATTAAGTGAGACTCTCACCTTCAGTAACATTCCATGCTATTTCCTGCTGATTTCAGATTAATTTTTTGCCTAAAAATTTGTGATAAAATTGGAGATTCCTATAAAATTAAAATTGCTGATGTTTAGACAGACATGGCAACCTGCCAAAAACCCTCAGGGCTTAATTCATTTTTCCTGCAGAAACAAAAAGGATTTATTGGAAACTTTTCTGTATAATGTATGGAGAAAGAATTCTGGTATCTTATGATGAGCAAAAAAACTTGAAACTTATGTTAGACTTCACTTGCCTATTAAGTGGCAAGATCTTAAAAGAATCATAGAATCATAGAACCACAGAATTGCTCACGTTTATCTCTTGCTGCATTGGATTTTTTTTTTTTTTTCTAATAGAAATAAGAGATATCTTAAAAGAAAAGGATTATTGTAACATCAACTAATAATTAGGCAATATTAACTGGTTCCGGCCTTGAAGATTTTCTAAGCAAGTAGAACTTGTCTATAGCAAAGCAAAACATAAATTCTAAGATGAAACATGATTTTGAATAGGTAAAGATCCATGCCAAATGATTTCTTACAGTAATAAAATCTCATTCACCCCATTGGCCAAGTTATTCATGTGATTTCTTGCTTTCCTACCTGCTGGCAAGCAACAGGCATGCTTGGTTACTTTGAAACTTCTGCTGTATGGAGAGACTGCCATTCAATTATAGAGGAGCTCTGGTGTCATGCCCATTTTTCTGTAGCAGTTTTAAGCTTTTCATGTAAGAATAAAGCAAATGCTTTATATTTGTCTCCCTTTGAAGAAAAACTGTCAGAAAGGTGATGATGTCCCTGCTGTTAAAATCCAATGCAACGTCAGAGACTCTTCTTCACATGTTTGTGGTCTCAGGGGCTTACAAGCATGAGCTTGAATGAATTTGCTCAACTCTTGACTCATAAGGGTGAATCTATCGAGAGACATCAGATCTCTAAAATGAATCCGCAAGGCAAAAGGTCTACTAGGTCACCACAGCAGTTCAAAGTGTGTGGGTGTGAGTCCCAGTGCACTTGCAGAGAACTCAGAAATTACATAGATATAATAATCTTGTTATTTTCACTTGCAAATTCTCAGAGATTTAAATTCATTATCGAACAGACACTCTTCTAAAGCTTTTTATTGTTGAGCTTGTCCCAGGTGCCTGATTGCTGTCATCAAACATGCCATACTAAGTATTTATATAAAAATATCATAAAATAATCAAATATGATGAGCTATTCCCTTTGTTCCTTTATGTTGATACACTTTTCACAAAATATTTAATATGCTTCTGAAAATGATGATGCCAGTGATAAAGCTAGTTTGCAGTTTCATAGATAATTTATGGAAGTTATAAAAAATGAACCAAATTGTCATAACAAAATGACAATGTGAACATTCATGTTTACATAGTGTCCACATACAATACAAATACTGAATATTAATATGAAATGAGAATTTATAAAATTTGCAATAAAAACAATGCAGGCAAAAAAAAAAAGAAAACAACTTCATGCAGTCTCTGCTTATATTGCCACCTACAAACAGATTTTAGTTTATGAATGGCTTTGACATTTCCCTTAATGTGTATTGTTTTACATCTTTAACCACAAATCTTGGTATATTTTAAATGTAAATTAGATCACATCTATCCTGTTTCTCCTTTCAAATAAATAGTAATGCTAATTCAAAAGAAGAGAAGAAAGTCCATAGGCAGCATTTTAAAAGTACTTGGCACATTTTCATCCCAAGGGGCGCAAGAAGAAAATGTCTGGATCAGATTCTAGCATTTCTGCTACCAGAAGGTACTGATTTTTTTGTTTGGTCATTCCATTGGATTGCAGCAAACTGACACGCATTCATTAGGTTGCCTGAATATAGGCATCCGTTGCTAATTTGAGATACTCTGAGATATTCTCATGGGGCAGACAGATGGTATACAGGACCTGTGGGAGACCCAAACCTAGCGATGCTCCTGGTGACCTATGGAGGAGTAACAATGGCCAAGCAGGACATGGTGGGTTCTCATACGACACTTGATAGTTATTTTTAGGCAATCAGATCCCACCTATACTGAAACCCAGTAATGTACCTCTTCTGAGATAAGCCTTTGCATAAAGTCTTTACCTCAAAGCAATGACATGGGAGGTAGTGTCTGTCTGCATGCATGTTCTGGTGGCATCTTCTTTGTTGCTTTTTGATATCTGGAGAAACTGAATGAATCTTGAGACTTGTGCCTCTGCACCATGCTAATATCCTGAGAGTATTAAAGTTATAGTACTTGAACTTTGTTGATTTCAGTAGTCTGTTAATTACACTGCTAGCGATTGGGAATGAGGCCTGAGGTTTTCATTTTCCTAGCAGCTTCAAAACCCCCTTTACTTTCTTTTTCTTTTTTTACTTTACTTTACTTTCTTCTCCCAAACAGTGTAATTAGGCATGCTGAGTTAAACAGCAAACCAGACCACTGGCTTGATGCCCATATGCATCATTGTAAATTTGAAGCTTTGGGTAAAAGTATGAAAACTGTCCAGTTCTAGACAACAGCTCATGGCTCCTTCTCATAGGCTGAAAGGAAGCTAAATGTAACTTTCTTTCTTCCTTTAGGGCAGAACTGTCTTGAGTATCTCCATCTCTCTCTTTTCTTCACTGACTTTGTAGTGACCCCAGGCAGTTACGATTGGGAAATTAGATACCCCAAAACAGATTCTAAAGTTAGATGAGATAAAAGTAAGCATTCACAACTTGATTTGCTTATTGCAGTGATAAATTAAGATTACATAGATACATTTCTGTTGCTGTCTTGTCAGCATTAGTTAAGTTTACAGAAGTTAAGATATGGAGCAGAATTTAAGTGTTTAGATATTCTTATTCCCATCAGGAATGTGAATGTCTGCACTTATAATTATTTCTGTTGCATATTGCAAACCATGTTTTCTATGGTATATAGTGCGCATAACACTCTTTTTGTCACTTGCTTGATAAATTCAAATATTACTGTGAGCGTGGGCATCATACACATTAGTTCTTTGTTCAATGTTAAAACTTGAAATATCATTCAAAAACCACTAACCTGCAAGCCATTCTTAAGGAGCAAATGAGTGAAGGCAGTTGTATGGCAAAAGATCCCATTACTCAGCTCAGTAATAGCAAAAGTGACACTACTGAAATCAGATACCACTTTCAGACTCCACTGCTCTGTACCCACTGTGCTTATTTCCAAGAACAAACTCTGACCTGGCTTATAAGGAGAAAAGGTACTTTTTACTTTCCTGAACTTGTTTTAATGCCTGAATTGTGTCTTGCCTTTGGATCAAATGTTGTTACTTTCTACAGTGTATTATTTCTTCTACCATTCATTCTGGAAAACTGTAAATTATTTTATTTTTATAAAAATTGTTTGTAACTTGCACTAAACTATTCATGTCTGTTTAGGAGAGATTAGTTAAAATTAGGTTTCCTCTTAATTTATAGAGGCTTCCTAAAGCCTGAAAAACTTTCAGGCAGAAATCAGACTGTCTGCAGCAGTCTTCAGTTTATTTCTGTCTTGGCAAGTATGAACAGATCCATGATAATCAATTCAAAAGATATTAGAGCCATTATTGGTTGTAATTATCATGGCACCTGGGTCCAGACATTTGAAATAATTACTAAAAGCATCACCAGTGTGCAAAAGGTTTCATTAATCATTGATTTTACATCAGGAAGTGTTTTACAAATTTTGTGACTCTTAATATGAAGCTGAATGCCTATTTCATTTGTAGAAACACTAAAAATAAGAACAAAAATAAAAACTTCCTGATATCATAGAGACTAATCAGAGTAAAGAATTAAGGTGAAGATACCATTGTCCTTCTTAGCATTTCAGGGTTTGAAATCAGAGCTGATTTGTTTGAAAAATATCAGAGTTATATATTGAAATAGCTTTCTGCCAAATGAAATACACACAACAGGATCTATAGTGAGAGATTAAGAAAGGGGCCTTGGAGTCTCCTTTTTCTTAAAGCTGTATGTGTGCTTGTTACCTTTTTATTTATTTTTTTACAGCTGTGACCCTGAGCATCTGAAACTGAGCATGTACTATTCCCTCTTCTTGCTCCTACCATGGGTGAAGGAAAGAAAGCAGCAATGGGAGTTCAGAGTATTTTGTCAGGTTCTCTCCTCCTGCAGGACCACAAGCCTTTGTTCTAGACACCTCTGTAAGGTCTTTTGCTCCAGGGCAACCTGTCTTTCTGTACTGAGTGATTAGGAAAGTTTCTAAGTTAAACACTGAATACTAAGCAGCATGAATACCCCCTTATTCTTCTCTTCTGCCTCTCTCATATGCAATTTTGTTCAGTATATCACTGCATATGGTGTTTGGCCCTAAACTGATGTGGTCATTGATCTTCAGTGGTGATGAATGGAACAATGATGATGAATGGGCATCCTAGAGAGATTAAAATCATTACACCTGTGAAAGATCAAACCTATGTACATCAGGAAACTGATGCCTTTTAACACCTGTCTTCCATGCAGCTTTGACATGTAGTGCTACCTGCCTCGAGCAGTGGGTCACAATCTTTTATTAGTCAACTCTTCTTCCACCCTTTTGATCACTTTGACCTATTATATGCCTAGTTAAAGCTGATTTCCTGCAGTTCCTATAGTAGACATCAAAAGGTGCATTTTATATCTCATGTGCCTATCAGGATCATCCCCAGCAGCAGCAGTCCTGAATCCAAACAAGCTGATGAACTCTGCAGCTACAGTCTCAGATGATGTGTTCTGATGGATGGAAAAAGAGATCCAGATTTTTTGAGGATACAAAATTGTACTCCTGATTATTTGCTGTTCATGCAAAAAATCAAAACATCTTTAACCATATCTACTTAAAGGAGCATGAGGTGTAGATACAGCACTCAGCAGTTTTGATTACACTTTTGTAAAAGAACCAATTTAAGAATTGGGTGAAAAGGGACAATGGCAAGAAGTGGTTTCCTGTGATTTTACCTGTGGCTAGCCAGCAAATATTATATAGAACAGATTTTGCAGCTTTAACAATAAACTCAGTACTGAAGAAGAAACAGAAACAATTATATTGCTGTATTGTGACTTTTTAGATACAAATCTCTAAAAGAAAGCCCATTCTTTTGTAACAACACAGAGAATTACACCTCTTATTTCTTGACATTTCCAACTGCAACTTCAAATGTTGTTTTTTTAACTTATTTCCTTACCCATTTCTGTTTGTTTCTTTTTTAATTAGAATTATTAATATTTATTTAATTATTCCAGCTAAATCTACTTCTTTTCCAGTTTCTCCCTTCAGAGAAACAATATGGTGTGGGAGATAAATAACACAGTTAAAACTAATAGTGAGCCGATTGTCATAAGAGAAAATATGATCCTGTATGTGTGAGCTACTACAGCAGCAAAACACATTAATTGTTAAAATAGAGAATTAGAGAAAGGAAGAGTGAGTTGAAGTTGTAAAAAAAAAAAAAAAAAAAAAGTGTGAATCTAAATGGCTGTACATTATTATTGAAATGATTAAACTGTATAGCTCACAAGGGAAGAGATGGAAGTCCTTGTATGAAGAGAAGACTTGGTTCTTTCAGTCGTCTCTAAAATCTGTTTAAATGGGCTGATGAAAAGTTGTAGCAATTCATCCACAGTGTCTCTGTGTATGCGTGTATACAAATACGCAATATATAAACATATATATGTACATTCCTCAAGAGAGAGACTAGTCTCAATCCATTTGTTCTCCTGTAGTGGGTTCCCAAAGATCATGAAAATTGTTTTCACCACCTCATTTGTTAGTTTTAAAGCAGTCCTGTCTCGTATGTGATAATGCTTGAATAAATCATGAAAGTCTTGTACAGTGTTTTGTTGTTTCTTTGCTTTTTGTTATTGGTTTTTGTCTTTCCTTTTGCTTTTATTTCTTTATTTTTTTACTGTGCTCTTCTTTATTCCATATTTATGCAAACAGTTTAAATAAAAGTGATTCATGGTGTTAGAAGTAAAGCGTGACTCACTGAAATTAATCAGAAGATAGGACTAAAGATAGAAAAATTAAATGATATCTTTATCATATCTTCTTAATAACTAATTTGCAAATCTAAATAGCTATTCATTTGCTATTATGTACCATGCAAAATGGCAGCACTATCTACAGAGCATGGATTGCTAGTTGCAAGTTCATTGAAGAAGAAAACAGAAGAGAGTGGGGTTGGTTTTACTGAACAGTGGAAGCTAAAATATTTTCTACCTTAGTTTAAAAATGTATCTGTTAAAATATTTGCTGTAGTGTACAGGATCCAGACCTAAATAAGCTGAAAGAAAATTAAAAAATTACAAGTATTAAAAAAAAAAACAAACAATTCAAAAGGACAGTCAAAACCTTTGACCTATCTAAGGAGGATATTACATTATTTAGATGTAAATGGCAGAGCGTGACAAAATGCATGCTTCCACCAAAAAGGGAGTTAATAGTGAAGACAAGAATGCTATTTCCGTGTAGCATTTCAACTGAAGAAAGTGACAGAAACCCATTGATGCACATTTGCAATAATATTGGATAGCACCATGTAAAGGAAAAGAAACGCCCATGCCTGAAGGAGATAATTACATTAGGCATTATGTTTGAGTACATCTCACAGGCAAACAGTGAAGCAGTGGGAGTAATACAGTTGGAGAACACCTACAAGAAGAGAGTTTTTAGTAACAATGACACTGTTTGGTTACAAAACAGAATAAGTAGAAGGCAAATGATGAAGCAAGAGTAAATGCCTTGATACTAAGATTCTGGAAACTGATATTTCTGGAAGAAATAACAGTCATTTACAGCTGATGTTGGGACACAGTTTTCAACACTCTCTTCTCTTTGCTATAGGACATTACAAATGGCAAAACTTCAGATGGATTCATATTCCTGGAAATAAAATCCATGAAGTACGAAACTACCATCTGTGGTTAAACAAACGCAGGAGTTGGGGGCTGGAAAATATTGCAATCCTCTTCCCTGCTCTTACATTTTTCTCTTGATATCTCCTCTTTCCCACTGCTGGAGATGGGAAAAAAGACCATTATTCAGGCTGCTTGGCAAATTTTACTTTTTACAATTTTCATACAGATTAAGTGTATTGGTACCAATTTAGGGGGAAAAATGTTTGAATAAAATGATAAAAAAGGGCTTTCTTTGTCTCTGAAAATCACAAATTTCGACAAATTTCATATACATGTGCAGTACAATAGCAAGACATATACCATATTACAAAACCTTGAAGAGCACTTCTAGACAAAGTTCCAGCTTCTGCAGCATGGCAGCTTCTGTATGTGACCATAAAGCAGAGATACATTTTGAAGATGAATAGAAGAGACAAAAGAATATCCCGGAGTAGGTCTATTTTCATATCATTTCACACAATAAAAGTCAAGATAGCTTGAAGAAACTGGAGTTTGGGGGACCACATAATTTTTTATTTTTATTTTTATTTTGAGCCTTGTTCTTAGAAATATTAAAAGAACCTGAGAATGATGCAAAGGAAGTTTCAAAGGATATACTATGCTTCACAGAGTAGTCCTAGTTGTAAGATACCCTTGACGATCATTGAGTCCAACTCCTGGCACTTGGTGTGGCTATTACTTTTGCAACACTCCCAGTCTGCATTGTGTCAGCTTTGGCTGAGAGTTTTGTAAGGTGGCTAATCATACTTTTAGAAACTAACATCTCATCCGAGAACAGAATGTTTGCATCAGGAATATCTTCAGAATAGATATCTTTTCCTATGTTGCTATACACTGACACTTTTTTTATATAAAGAAGATCAGAAATCCCTCTAAGACAGTATCTGTGTATCACTGAAAATTTTAGGGGAATGTTCTGGTATTCCAGTGGGAAGTTCAAATAGTCACTGGCTTGGTAGCTGAAAAATGAACAGCAAGTATACACCTGTTTGGCTATGACCGCAGCTCCCCAAGGGGGTACAGTCTGAAAAAAATACCACCTCAAAGTTCCTACAATAACATGAGAAAACTGACCGCTATCCAAAAAATCTCTGAAGACAATTGTCATATATGCTGGAGATAAAATATGTTCCATCCAGGAGACAGAATAAATGTTAGAAGAACATGCTGTGCACCTACAAACATAAGGATTGCAGAGATTGTTATGTAGGAAGACTGGTAAGATTATTTTCTAAACTTTTTTTTTTTACTACAGAGGGCAGCCATGGCAATGTAATTGTCCCTTAGAAAAAAAGTACCTTGAAAGTTGTTGTTATTGTTGGTATTTTTGTTTGTTCGTTTCTGTACTCAAATGAGCTACACATTGTAAATAAATAAAGTGGAGAGGGAAATTCACATTAGTTTAAACAGTGTTTTGTGGAGCTGGTAGAAGTCTAAATAGAAGCAATAATAACAAAGTTGGTGTGTATTTGGCATTGTCGTCTTCACCAGAACCCAGTGCTTGAAAAAGAAGATTTATCAGAGGGAGTAAGTGAATAAGAAGTTGGTTATGTTAAAAGATGAAAAACTTTTTACTTACTTGGAAACAATTAGAAACTAGAAAATCAGACTACATAACAGCATCAAATACCTTGCACAATAGGAATTTGGGAGAAGATCACCTCACACTGAGGAGGTTTTTTATTGTCCTTTGATGATATTCTGATATTTATTTTCTGCTTAAGGATTAGCTTCCCTGGACTACTCCAGGCCTTCTTTTTTATATGATTTAATGAGGAACACAAGAAGGCTAGAAATAGCATTATCTGCAACAACCACATCTTCAAGACACACAGCAAATATAAATCTAACTCTTTTTTTAACCTGTTTGTATCAAAAGTTGGGGATCAGATGCTGTGATATTTTTCTCAGGGCTCGCTATGAATTCATAGAATCAGAACAGTTTGAGTTGGAAGGGACCTTTCAAAATTCTCACCTGCTGTGTGTAGGGATATTTTTCACTAGATTGGGTTGCCCCTAAGCACTGTCCAATATGACTTTGATCAGTGATGGGGTATCCACAACTTTTGTTAGCAATCCGTCCCTGTGCCTCACCACCTTCATCACAAAAAAAAAATATTTTCTTTAGACTCAAACTAAATTTACCATCTTTCAGTTTAAAAATATTGCCCTTTGTTCTGTCGCTACAGGCCCTAGTAAAAGCCTTTCCTCCATTTTTTTAAAATAAGCTCCCTTATGTACTGAAAAATTGCAATAAGGACTCTCCAGAGCATTCTCTTCTCCAGGTTGAACAATCCTAAATTTCTCAGCCTTTCTTCATAGGAGAGCTGCTCCAGTCCTCTGTTCATCCTCATGGCCTTTTCTGGATTTGCTGCAGCAGCTCCATGTTCTTCTTAAGCTGGAGAAGTGAGAGCTGAACTCAGTAAGGCAGTTAGAGGCTTCTGAGAGCAAAGTAGCCCTGACCTGCTGGTCACACTTCTTCTCATGCAGTCCATCGTATGGCTGGCTTTCTGGTCTGCAAGAGCAGTTTGAGAGCTCATATCTAATTTTTAGTTCCCCTGTATTCTAAATTTCTTCTCTATAGAGTTATTCTCAATCCCTTCATCAACCATTCTTGTATTAATATTGAGAATTTCCCCACCTAGGTGCATGACTTTGCACCTGGTCTCCTTGTACCTCATGATGTTTACATGGGTCAACTCCTCAAGTCTTCCAAGGTCTCTCTGAATGGGATTCCTTATTTCTAGCATATCAATTGCTCCATTATCTATCATCCCACGACGTGCAGTCTGATGCTTTCTCGTTTCCTTCTCCACTCTCTTCCAGGAAATTAGGAAAATGGAATCTTGGGCTAATTACTGACAGTTCAAAACTGAAGGACTTTATAAAGAACAGGGCAATTATATATCAAAAATATGATCCTATCGGAAGTATTATCTGATAAAATTTTGTATAGGTTTCATTTTGAAAATGAAAAGATGTATATATGGAACTGAAGAGGGCATGTTTTGGAAAGGACAGAGTTTTAGAAAGGTCAACAAATAATCAAAGTGTAGAAGTTTCATTACAGGGCGACCAAATAAATGGAAATGAAAAGTATTGTAGTAAACTTTTCTAGTTCTGAACTTGAATTAAACAGTAATGGATATGTATTTTTGGATTAACTCTTCATATTTTACATTGCTGAATATTCTGTGATTCCTGACGAGTTAATAACAGATAATGGATTGGAAGTAATTTATTTCAGAGCATCTTTTAGATATATCAGTTCAAACCACCATATCAAATTCATACTATTTACAGTTTATCAATCTATCTTTTAAAAGTCTGTGAAGATAACAAAGTCCTTCATTTTTAAAAACCTTCCTAAGATTCAAAAGATTGTTAGTGCTTAGTAGAGTTATGAGTGAAGTTAACAGAGAAATTAAAACATTGACAGCCAGCAAAAATAAAAAAATAAATAAAAAATAAAGAAGACATGCAGCCATTCTTTTGGCTGCCATTAGCTGAAATATCATACTGCTTCTCAGAATGCTCTATTTGTTTCGTCATCAGAGTGAACTTAATGGAAGGAAGAATAAAATTTTCAGTGACAAATACTTAACAAGCTTCTGAAGCCAAAGAGTTGTGCGTGCCAGGGAACTGGAACAGAAAAGAGGAAAAAAAAAAAAAAGAAGAAGAAGACGAAGAAGAAAATTATGAGCAGGGAGCAGGGTTACCCATGCTGTAACAGGAAAATAATGTGAGATTCAAAACCGGAAGTGAGTGGCAATCTGCCAAGGCAACAGTTACACCATCTGCAGCAAGGTCAGAAGTCAGACCCATCCTTGAAAGAAAGCCCTGTGGAAGATATCTAAACAGAATTAAGGAGGGCACTGTCTCTGCTTCACAAGGATATCCAATATGCTGCTGACAACGCTCCTGCCAGGGCCATGCACCGGCACAGTGGGCAGTGGGTATGATGCTCAGTGGTGCAGGAATTGCTGCTGCTCCCTCTCACATGACACATGGGGCAGTGCCAGTGGAACTCCCTGGGCTAGGCTGGGCTGGGCTGGGATGGATTGGCTGCTGTCCCAGATCACCATCATTTCTCTGATTTGGGATAAACACTCTTCACTGCATGTCTGAAAATGACACCAGCAAACAAAAAGCCCTGCTGGTATGCCCAGCTACAAAAGGCATTGCCTGGAAAGGAAAGGAGAGCTGGAATACCAAGAAAACATTACTTCAGATGTTGGCTTCATGCAGACCTCTGCTTTGTTGCTTATCTGTTCATGGATGCATCATAGTTGTATTTGGGGATTTTAATTCTGAATTATATTATCAAACCCTAAAATAAAATAAAATAAAATAAAATATAAATAAAAAGGAAAAAGTTATAACATCTGGCAAAAAAGACCTCCTTTAATAGGTCTGTATCAAATGACAGTGATAACAAAAAGAGCCTCGTCTCAGCAGCAGTTCAGTTTACTCTTTTACTTCCTCTTCTCTGTTTCATTTTCTTTTTTTTGTTTGTTTGTTTTCCATTTTCCACTTTTTTTTTCTTTTTTTTCTTAAGTATATAAATATTCTGTCTTGTTCCAATACAGCATTATAGAAGATATACTATGAGGGGTCTTGAAACATTTCTGTACTAATAATCTTCCAGAAAGAAAGAGCAGGGCAAAAGGCTAGCAAGAAATTTATTGTCTAGCATGCAGTGTGTAATTACCATAACTTGCTATAAAATAATAAAAAAAAAAATCCACATGTTGGTGTGTTTGATTTAATGCCATCAGAAGTGTAAGGTTACATTAAATAAATGGCTAATTGGGTTAATTTAATAGCAGGTTAAATCTTTCTTTTATTTTGTGCTAAAGGAACATAAAAAATGATGCAGTTTTCAAGTGGTCTTGGAAAAGTAAAGTAGAGTTTCTTGATAAAAAAAATATATAGTTTTCCTACTGCTAGGTTTATGGTGGGAGTTACTGGCATTCTTCCAGCTCACTGCATGAAAATCTAAGCTGCCTGTATAAGTACAGAGTATAACACTGGGTCTTAAGGTTTTGGTTGGCGTGTTGCCAAAGATGTTATGTATTTAGCTGGGAAAATTGCCGAGAAGTTAATTGAGAGGAAAACACTAATATACATCCTCCATCACCTTAAAAAAATTCTATGGATATGCATATGTTGCCGATTCTTGATAAGAAATGAATGTTTGCAGTAAAGAACTAGTTTAAAACTGATCCCAAAATTGTCTACATTGAGCTTTGCAAGCCATATTCACAAGAAATAGTTTCCTCTGGTGGTCTTTTAATCTTCTTGCCTGCAGCATTCGCAGAAACCCCCAGCTGCGAGCCACAACATGACCATAGGCTTCTTGGGAGTGGATAGAGACAGGGAGCAACAACATTCCAGCAGATCTATGCTAATTCTGAATGCCAGGTAACAGTTATTTCAGTCCCAAAGCTGTGACTACCTGTCTTACCACCACCATTGTACAGTAAACCCTGGAAGCTGTGACTACCAGAGCATGTCTTGACTCAGAATGCTTCAGAGTAGCTGGTTATTCAACAATATCATGTTGCACTAGGGTATCTTTAGTAGGGTATTAGGAAAAACTTCTTCATGGAAAGTGTGGAACAGGCATTGGAATGGCTATCAGGGGAAATGGTGGTGTCCATATCTCACTAAGAGACATGGTTTACTGATGAGACTCAGTAACTCATGTTGATGGTTGAATTTGATGATCTTTGGAGATCTTTTCCAGCCTCTATGATTCTGTGTCATATGTCACATACTATCACAAAAAAGACAGGGATCTCTTGGAAAGAGTCCAGCGGAGGACCACAAAGATGGTGAAGGGCCTGGAGCATCTCCCCTATGAAGAAAGGCTAAGTGAACTGGGTGTGTTTAGCCTTGAGAAAAGATGACTGAGAGGGGACCTGATCCAGGTTTATAAATATCTGAGGTGTGGCGGCCATAGTGGTGAAGCCAGTCTCTTTTCAGTGGTATGTGGAGACAGGACGAGGGGAAACGGACATAAGCTGCAGCATAGGAAGTTTCGCACAAATGTGCGTAAGAACTTCTTCACGGTGAGGTGACGGAGCACTGGAACAGGCTGCCCAGGGAGGTTGTGGAGTCTCCTTCTCTGGAGATATTCAAGTCTCGCCTGAACACCTACCTGTGTGACCTGGTGTAGGGAACCTACTTTGGCAGAGGGGTTGGTCTCGATGATCTCTAGAGGTCCCTTCCAACCCCTACAATTCTGTGATTCTGTGATTCTGTGATCACCTAGCAGAGAATCCTGAGACCACTGCATGCCTGGAAGACCTTGTATGTTGCACTAGGTGGTGAAACCTCAGTGATATGGTGGTTTTTTTTCACTGTCAGAAAAATGAGTTTATTCTCATCACAGGAAGTGAAAGTTTATTAAAATCACACTGAGCCAGTTTGCAGCAGCAGTAGATCTTGAGTGATTAAGATCAGAGAATAGCCCACCTTTTAGGGCAAGAAGCCTGGGAGGCAAAAGGCACAAGAAAACAAAATTAGGAGATATGCTGAAAGCAAATGAGGAAAAGGTTTTTTTCCCATTGTGTCCAGCTGTCTTTTTTTATACACCCACCGGATGCTCCTGATGCACTGGGCTAGAAGGGACATGAGCAAAGAAGAAACAATGACATTTCGCTACTGTATGAATTCCCTCTCCCTTCACTTAATCCTGTTCTTATTGGGACCTTGTGCTGAAAGCTGATAATTTTGATGGCCCCTGAATAAAGCCAGTAGCTTGAATTCCTGCCACCAACCCCTTTATAATGAATAGGGCTAATGAATGCTAGTAAGTGGTAGGAATCTGTGACCAGCTGCATGAAGGCAGGTAATGCAGCTCAGATTTAATTGGGAGCAGGTATTGGAAGGCTGTATTACTTTAATTGGTGAGGGGGTTTTCTAAATGGAAAGGACAAAGTATAATGGACAAATTGTGCTGTACAATAGCACTTAAGCTGGGATTGTATGCATTCGTTAATCTGTTGAGGAATGAGGCAATTCTAAACAATTTTCTCAGTGAAACCAACTCCAGAAAGCTTGTCCCTTTTGTTCTCCCTTGGGAAAATGCAAGATTGAAACAGAAAATACCTTTACTGAGGCAATCATTTGCCACGTGTGGAAAGCGGATACAGCTGTAAACTATGAAAGAGGGATCTTTGTAGTACAATAAAGGATGGAAAAAGAGATAAAGCTGAGGATAAGAGTGGGCCTGTCACTGCATCCAAAGGAGGAATAAAGTGATGACATTTACAGTGACAGATGAGACTGTAAAGAGAACTCAGGACAATTTAGAGAGGGAAATTTGATATTTAAAAGAAAGGGCTCTGATAATTAAAAGTAGCATTACATTAAACTGTTACACATGTCATTAGTGACAGAAGGGAACTGGTGCCTTTTGAAAAGTTAATGATTCGCACAGACCTGCTCTTGAAACTTTGCATTTAGTAAAGTTCACTTGTACACAGCATACTGTATGCAACGCAGCATAAATTTTCTTCATGTTTCATAGTGAGAAATAAGAAAGTTATATGATAATATGGAAGGTGTACTGTAAATACCATATGCCAATGTGTGCACAGTGTGGGTGTGTATGTGTAGAATCGTTGTACGCTGGAGGTCTAAGGTAGAGTTGAAATCCCAGCATATATAAATATTGTCAAAAATGCTCATTCTGTGGAATCCTTGCAAAAGACAGGGTGTCTTTTTTTCTCAAGACATGGGCTCACACATTTTATTTTCGCCTACTTTGTGTTTAGCTAGATCTGTTCGACCTGGTGTATTGATGGCAACAGAATGCAGCTTTAAAAGTAACCTCCAAAAGTAGAGCTTGTTTACAGCAAAGAAGCATAGAGCATGCAGCCAATTTATGTGTCTGATGCAGCTGTAATGGGTTAAGAGAATGTTAGGAACTGGGTGCTCGTAACAGTGATTTGCTTTGGTATACTTCATTACAGGTGGGAAAATGAGAAGTATTGAATGTCCTTCAGGGTTCATGTAGGCTGGGCAGTGGGAGGAGAAAAACAAAACGAAGTTGAGATTGAGTGTTGAATGGGCTTTCCCAGGATCCCCAAGTGGGTTTCATGTATTGCCTAATGCTGAAAATGAGACAGATTCAGCTCTCTGTACTGGTTGTAAAGGCTGAATTATCTTACATTTACTATTGTTCGCGACTAAGAGTCAATACACAAAGCTTCAATCTTATTTCAGAAATTCTTTGTTATTGAGAACTGTTTTGTTTTCTTCAAGATTTTTCCATTTTTACAGATAAGGAGAGAATTTAGTCTCAAGCTCACAAAATATTTTTATATATGCATAAGGTAAATTCTAAATTAAAACTGATATGCAAGAGTAACGTCATTAAATTCCAAAAAGGAGCGTGAAATTAATTCTTATCCATTTGTGTGAAGAAGTGTCAAAAATGCCTTTGCAGAAATCTGCAGTTAGCACTGTGTGAACTGTAGCAAAGTTTGCCTGGAAGTAGATGAGGTACACAATGAAATAATCCATGACAAGAAAACAAAATGATGCACAGGAATAACTACATGTTAAAATATCATTTCTTCAGCGCTCTAAATAAGATGTTTGAACAGTGACAGACACAGAAGAATGGAACTGGAAAATAAGTTAGATTTAAAAAAAAAATACCATAATGATCTATGATAATGTATAGGTTCTGTAAAACTCCCTTGAAATCCTTAAGGAAGTACTGATCAATCATTAAAAGTGTCCTAAGATTAATTAAATACAATAATCACATTTATTTGGTACAGGGAAAATAGGGAAGCTATATGTCACCTTGTCTGCTGTCACATAACTTGTGATATCCCTGTAGAACATCTCTTTCTTTAATCATATGATATTCAAAAACCATTCAGGGAAACTTATCTTGCAAAGGAAAAAAGGAACCTCTTTCCAAATCACATTACTAATCTTTAAAAAAATAAACTAAAACAAACAAACTAAACTAACAGAGTCAGAAAACGCAGTGATTATTGTAGAATTTTTAGTATTTTTAAGGAAGTTAGCTCTACTATATAGCTACTAATTTTCCACAGTATCTCAAGCTCAGATAAATTTTTAAACAAAAAGAAAAGAAAAAAAAAAAAAAAAAAAAAAAAAACCAGACACCTTGTTCTTCTTTAGCCTGACAATAAATAACCAAAGTTCCTTAAAGTTTTGATAGCTTCCTTTCTCCTCCAGCATGTGTATTTATATTTATGTTTAAAGAAAAAGCAAAAATGTTTGGAGAAGTGAAGAGTTTTGAAGTCTGTTCTGAAAATAGTAGCCCCATCACAGAGTTTCATTATTTGTTTTTGTTTTATGCTGCCATTAAGTTATTCTTCAGATTAGATCCTTACATCCTCTTCATGACCGAAAGGAACCTCAAAAAAAAAACCAGAATGCCTTGGCATGAAAATCCTTTAGAAGATAAACATGTGTATATGGTGCCATACAGTTCCTAGATAATGGGACAAAATGATGACTTTGAAAAGCCAAACCTGTGGTCTTTGTATGTTTCCCCACCACTGAGAATTCACAGTAAGGTTGGAGTGCTGAGCCAGATGTTCTCACACAACAAAGTCACAACATTTGTGCTAGTGATAGATGGCTATTAAAAATCCACACTAGATTGAAAAGGATGAACGGCTACCGAGTGGTTGCACATCCTCTCATCAGATCCTAAAACAAGTTGCCACACTGCTCTGTAGCTTCTGAACATTAATAGAGTTCTGTTCCTTGGAACATATATGGTTTTCCATGCAAATTGGCATACAGGTTTTCTTACTTGTGTTTGCTTCTCAAATAAAAATCTGCTAATTGGAACGTTAAGGATATTAAATATCTTCCAGAAACATTCTTCATGAAAACTATTAAGGTCCCTGCGGGAGATGAGATAGATAGGACTGAGATAAGATACTGCCAGTGGCAGCAACATGTGGTCTGTATGCTGGAAGAACTTAAGGACACAGTCCACCATATGCACAACTTGACACCTTTTGTATCAATGTGCCAAAACATATTTTTGATATCCTTATTTTGACAGCTATTCCTTGGAGGACAGACTATTGTTTGCCCCTTCTCCTAGTCAGCATGATCAAATGACTGAGTAAGTTACTTATGAGTGCTTGTTTAACTGCAACTTCTGCAGCTGGGGCAGCAGCCTCCGTGCAATTCCTATCACATCTGGGTTGCACAGCAGAAAACTAAATGAAAGCTACAAACTGTTCCCTCACCAGGATGTCAGCCTTTCTGTTCAATAAGCCCAGTACAGCAAGAAGAGAACCCAAGCTTACCCCTGGTGTGACTTGCAGAAATAGGGTCCTCTCACTGGTCTCCCTAAAGGAATACTTCATTTACACCAGAGTAGAATTTTTTGTTCATGGGACGATTCACCTCAAGGGACATTTTTCACATAAAGAAATTAAAGAAAGCTTCATTGTTGTAGAAGCTGTAGTAATAAGAATGCATAAAGTTTCAGAAGAAAAGGAATATGTTGGATGTTAATCAGTTTCTGGAATTTGCTTCCAAGATTCTCCACACTGCTACAGACATCTGAGATTTTTCTATATTCATTCTGCATTAGGAAATTCTTAAAATGGATAGGTATTGTTTCTGCCCCTCTATATAAAATATTTAAGCAAAGGGCAAGTCATGAACTAATGCACATTAGTTCACTTTTGTCTCTCCTTATTTTCTTTTAAGTGTCATTCTGATTACATGGAGGGGGGGGGGAAAAAGAATACCTTTTGTACTATAGAAATGAATTTTCTCAGTTGATGCAGATAGGTTCAGGCTGTTCAACTACATCAAGGGTAAGTGTGCGTATTTTTAGAAAATATTGCATTTTGCATAGTTGAAAAATGGGGAAAAAAAAGGAAAAAAAAAGAAAAAAAAATGTTCATTCAGAGGTACTCTTCCTCTAGTCAAAATGCACGAGGAATCTCAAGTAATTCAAATAATTGAGTGTTAAAAAAAAAAGAAAAAAAAAAAAGGTGGAAAAAGAAGAAACGTTCATGTATAACATACTTGGAATTCATGAAGTATTTCTGAGTACCTGTGTTTGTATGCTGTAGTTTGCAATTTGCATTGAATAAAGATTGTTTACATGAGTGAATGCATGCCTATGAGCAGTTTGGTAAATTTAATACGAACTGTTGATTTGTCAATACTATGTAGAAAACTTAACAACTGACTTTTTACTAGACTTCTAGGTCTTCTTTATTTTAATTTTAACACGTAATTTCATTTTCTGTTGTTTAAAAATAACTTTCCAGAAAAAAAGTTAACATTGATAAAAATATGAAGAAATTAAAATCTCTAAGCATTTTAGACAGAGTTAGGATTTCAGAATTATGGTTCCATTTTAGTTGTCTTTGTGACTGAGTTCTGTCTCTCTCTTTTCTCACTCATTAACCTTCTTCCCAGAAATGAATATAAAACCTTATGAGGAAGCAATGTAGATTTACCCTGCACACTTATACACGGAACTCCAGAAGTGGAAAGAGGAACAGCACTTGAGAATCAAAGTAAGTGATTTTTTGGTGTCAAAATGTGCTGCAGTTATTTTGATTAAGCAAAATGTATTTGAATGAGTAGCCATTGCCATGAGAAAGTTAATATATCATAAGTAGGTTGTCATCTATGCTCATAATGATGTTGTATGGGAAATATTACAAGGAGGATTTTTCCTATCTGAAATAGTTTAAATTCCTTCCCCTCCTACCAATGTTTTTTTTTTGTTTTGTTTTGATTTTCATTTCCATTTCTATTTACAATACAAAAAGTTTTTTAATATTTTGTACAGTATAAGTTACATTAGTCTCTATCTGATCTTTCCCAATCTAACCATTGTTGATCCTTTTTCTACAGAAAAAATACTTTTGTCCATCACTTATGATAATTCTTGAAGCTAACAAGACCAGAAAGAAAAAAAAAAAAGAAAGAAGAATCATATGTAATTGTCAGCCATCTCTCACTTCCAAACAAGTAAAAGGTTTTCTGAGATTATTCTAGGTAGATCCCTCTTGACATGAAACAGGGTATGTGAAGTCCTGAGTATGAAGTGAATTTTGCTATAACTGGCTGACTATTTTGATAAGCTTGATCACAGAATTAACTTTAACAACTGTTTTTATTCTTATTCATTTTTTTCTGCTACCCTCTCATTTGAAGAAAGATTGCTATTTCTTGCCATAGACTCCTGTTAGTAGCAGCTAATCCTTCTTAATCACTTAGATAGACAGAAAAGGCTGGTATTAAATAATATTGTAATAGAGTTTAGTTAAATTTTAGTAAGCTTGGAGTTGATCTGCTGTTTGTGCTGTACTCAAGTGTTTTGGAAGCATGGTTTATTTGGAACATTCAGTAATAATAAATACACTTCATCATGCAAAGGCACTCCTCAGCAATGATCTTGCATCAGGATCCTCCAGTCTTCTACTAATTAATAGAGTTTCCTATTAGTATGGACACTCACCTATTCTTTTAGTGCTGAATCAAATCAGAAAGGGGTCTTTCCTTGGAAAGGTGAAGAAACTCATGCTTGTTGCATCTATTTATTTTTTTTTAATTTTATTTTATCTCTTTTTCAGTTGTTTTTTTTTTTTTTCTCTCTCTCTTCTGGGGGTCATGTTAGATTCACAGATGTACCTTACATGAGAATTTTTTCCTGTTCAAAATCTTGCACACTCGCTAAATATGTACAGCTGGCTGTATCAGAGCATGTGTTGCATTTAGTGACTAGTTGCTGATGTTTACTTAAAAATATCAAACTGTTTCAAACAACACTATGTACTTTTCTTCACTCTATAAATGCCAAGGTTCTATGGAAACATTTTTTCCATTTATTTTTCTCCCCCGTTTCTTAAAGTAAAACTCACTAACGTGTCTCTCTGATGTGCTTGTAGTCCAAATATTATATCTGCTGTCAACACGTTACCTGATTCAAGAACCTTTCACTTTTTTTTAAAGAGAAAGGTGAGGAGCAGTAACCTTCACATCTTAAAATCATTTATGCCTCTAGGGGACCAGTCATTATCCTTCAGTAGGTATTTCAAGTTGACAAATCAATGGCAAAGAACAGGGACAAAGATGAAAAACTCAGCTAGTCTTGACCCTTGCCACTTTTTTTTTTTTTTTTTTTTTTTAAGTATCCTTCAGTGTTGATCATGCAAAGAGTTGCATTTAGGCTTATTTTACCACCAGCCAAGATGGAGAGAACTCATCCTCTTTTTGAACATATCCCTCTTTTCTCCAAAGGCTTTTTGAAGCAGCCTCAGATTTAGAGTTAATGTTTTGTCTTTCTCAATACTTTATTCTTTGCCTGAAGAAACTGTGCGAATATTTTTGTCTTTTCATTTGTGTTGTAATGACTGTAATGTAACAGCTATGCTGGCATATATGGTACAGACTTACAGCCTGAGAACCAGGAAAATGAGAGCAGAGTATGTCATTACAAGAAAGTTTTTTTGTCCTGAGACAGAACTAAACACAACGAATAAATATTTTACTTAGAGTGTTGCTGGAGATGGCTCCTTTAATGCAGAGACATATTCTGATTTATAACAAACCATGGACAGTGATTGGAAAGTGGAAGGCTTCTCCATTATTTCAAAACTCAGTTCTCGCATTGTAGTTGAATGTGGGAACCTTGTTTTGATTTTGTGAAGGAAAAGACTTTAGAGATTACAGAATCAATTCCCATGAAGCATTTTGCAATAATTTGTCCATTTCCTTCACAAACAATTTTCTCAAAGGAGAACAATTCCTAATACTGTAGTATTTGGACTTAAACTAAAACGGATGTAGTTCAGAATATGCTTAAACATAAATGGTTGAGCAAATTCCACTAGTCCCAAAAGTGTTAGTCACAGCTTTAGCATAATTTTTCCTTCAAACCTCAATTGAGGTTTTAACAATCTCTTCCAGATCTTCATGGCCTGTAAAGTTCTTGTTTTATTAAACTTTCATCACTCTGTAACTTGCTTCTCCAAAGATATGAACAGTTCTCTTGCTATTTTTATCAAAATAATACCCTGACATGTCAGTTCTTATTACAAAAAGTTTGAAGGAACAAGCCAGTGAAGACTTGTGTGTCTCCCATCCAGGCATGTTTTCTCTGATTGTCACCAAAATGTCTTCTTATATTTTTGTGAAGAAGTGTAAAAAATTTGATTTGTAAAACCACAAATCCATATTTCCGTACTACATGCCACTGTGTGGTAGGAGCTGCCTAAGTATAAGTTTAAGACCCAAGTAAACAAATATTTATGAATTAAGAAACATAAATGTCTTTTATATAAGCCCAACGTGAGTCCATCCCGACACAACTGCTTGCTTAGGGTTATGTTTGAGTAGCACATCAATGGTCTCTCTCTGATATATCCATGTTCTAATTATGCTTGATCTTGTGTTAATAGGTGCAGACAGTTTATAAACCTTGAGCTGTACAGTTAACTGTTTATACCATAAACAAGATAGTTCTTCTAACCAAAGCTACTGCAATGTGAGTTAATGCCCTATTGTTTGTGTTACTGGAAGACAACAGTTGACGAATCCTATAAAAACAAAACAACTTTGTGCTTTTTTTTTTTTACCCACACTTTCCAACAGAGATTTGAGTAGCTATTTATATTCATATCTCCATATTCCTTACTAGTTAATACAAAGACTAAGCATTTTATTGGTTCAAGTTCATAATCTGTGGTTATTAGTGGAATTCCTTGGGGAAGGGGGAAAAAAATCTTTCTCATATTTGAGTATTTTGAGCACCAAATCTCCATTCTTACTGCTAGACAAAATCTCAGGATACAAGTCTTCTTGTCATCTCTAAAATGTAGTTACAGCATCAGAGAATGTGGAGGCAGCATCGTCCCATTGAAGACTGAAAGCAGCAACATCATTGTTTTAGTTTACTGTTCTTTGCTTAAAAAATAGACCTTACTGTTACTTTGACACTTATGTTCCCTTACTTATGTGTCTGAAATAGATACTTTTTGTTTTGTTTTTTTTCTTTACTTTTCCCCTGTTTCTTTCTTCAGCGCCCAGTACACATTAAATCTTTTATGGTGGGAAAACTGCTGATTCAATTCTGTAACCTGTTGTCGATTTCTATGGTTTTCTTGTCCAAAGACTTTTCTTAATAATGTCACGCAAACTTAATCTTCACCTATCAGGAGAGGTTTCAAAATCTAGGAGCAGAAACAATTATGTCAATAAAGCAAATTTAACTTTTTGATACAGTAAGTATTTCATGATCTGGGAATAGCACGATTTTATCACTGTGGCTGAATTGTTGAGCACTGCATTATTACTAGTTAGGAGGCAAAATTGATCTGGGAAAAAAAAATACTTTGCATTATCAGTTGCTTTTCTGTCAACCTTCTATCTCTCTTGATCAAGAAATGAAGACCTTGGAAGTGAATATACAAAACAAATGTCTGTGGTACAGCAAGATGTTCTTTAATTTACTTCCTTTTGTTTAAAAGTGATGTCTGTTTAGCACATCGGTTTAGATATGATTTAAAGCAGTTGACATGACAGATTGAAAACTTAAAATGTAGCATGAATAATACACAGTAAATTTACGTTGGGACATTTTTATTCACTAGGGAGCCCTGAATAAGTTAGCAGCAGTAGCAGACACAACTTATTTACAGGGGTGTAATTTGTATTTATTCCATTCTTCCAGTGGTGTGTGTGTAAATGTATGGATGCACGTGTTTTTATGCATATCTGTGTGTATATGCATAATATATGTACACATGTGCATATGTATATAGTCAGCTAGCTGAGATTCTCACACACACACACACCAAAACAAAGCAAAACAAAACAAAAGAAAAAAAAGCCATGCAGTTTATTAACAGTTAGCATATCATCTCTAAATGGAGCTCACTGCAATTTGAGATGTGCCCTGCTAGGAGCTAATGAGCAAACTCCTGCCTAATATTGACAATTAATCAGGCATAAAAGCATCTAGGATCAGGACCCATTGCCAAGCATAGAAGACTCATACAGACTTCAATGAAACATGATATGTGAACAAATTTGTCTAATTGTATATCAGTCCTATGAACAAATTCCCACCAAAACACTTAATTATCTACAGTACCAAAGCAGTGCGTCCATCCCAGAATTTGTTAGTGGCTTTTTGATTTGTTGTAAGCCATTTACCGTAACTAATATATTGAAGGAAGTATTATTATGTTTTCTTGACAGTGTTCCTGTTTTAATTGGTCTTGTATACTTGGGCCAATGTCTGTGCACTGGCTAGAGTAATCAAGTAGTAGTTCCACAATAAAAAGTAATTGTTGGTGGTTGAATTAATTTCTTGTGATGAGGAGGAAAGATTTGGTCTCAGAATCTTAAAAAGTAATCTCAAAAGTCCCCAAAAACACAAGGAAATAAAAAGGTTTTCATTTGCAATCTACAGCAAAAGGATAAAAGCCTTTATTGCTAATACAAAGAGCATGTATTTGCTTGGGTTCTACCAGCTTATTACTGATGTCATATCTGGTATAACACTTTTTTTTTCCCCTTTAGAATCAAAAATATATATACTGCTTTCTAGTTTAAAATCATGGCAGAGGCTCTTTTGGCAACATCAATAGAAAGCCTGTTATGACACACAACAGAAAATCACTTGAAAAACTATTGCTGTTACTCACTTCAGAAGAATGATTTGTGCAAAGATAAGATGCTTTGGCCTTGAGACACACACAAGTAAATTGGGTAGTTTTCCTGAGAAGCATTCTTGTCGAACTGTTTTTCTTTTCCATTTCAGTTGACAATATGGATCTGTAGTATATTGTTGGATCTGCAGTGTGATAACACAACAAAGCCTGTGTTCTGCTCTCCATGGTGCTATTTATGCATCGTAACATTTTTCAAACTACTGCTTTGGTGTTCTTCCAGTGTTTTTAAAAGATACAAGATAACCTCCCCTTCCCTCCAGTAGACAAATAAATAAATAAATAGCAGCTGCTATAAGCCAGATTCGAGCCTAGTTATTTCACTGACAGTAAAGCCCGGTGTTCAGAGTTTGTTTGGAAATGAAAAGCTGCATCTTGCAAACGTTGTAGCATGAGCCAAAGTCCATTCCTTGTAACTAGAGAAGGCAAGAGCTGCTCAACTCATTTTCTTTAGCCAAATATATTGTTTGGTCAGCAAGGAATATCTCTGGCATTGGGCTAAAGATCAACATGAGTCATTGTCATCTGAAAATGTCCACGACAATGAGGGCACAATCCCTGTTCACAAGCATAAGGCAAGAGCAGTGAAGGAAGTGGATGAAGAGTCTAGTAATTTTTAGTTGAAGATGTCTCATAGCAAGGAAGCTCAGTATCATTGCTGAGCTTTTATAGTGAAGTGTATCTTCCTGTGGTCTTCAGGAAAGACCCTTCTGTCCTGGATGCCACTCAGTTGTGCGCAGTGAGAAGCTGTGACACTTGTTGCTGGAAATAATGTAAAGAAGCAGGAAGAGATTTATGTTAGGCAACAGCACAAGGCTTAAGCCATCTTTAGGCACCAAAGAAAGTGGGGAAAATAACTGTTTAAAAACGTAGTGCTGATGCATATTTTTTTAATGTTCAGTGGTCATCAGAATTAGAACAATACTAATGACAAATCTCCCCTATGTTCAGGTTTTACATTTGCTTGGTCAACTGCATTGTTTGGGAATACCTAGTTTTTAGGTTAACCATTTGTTGAAAGTGTATGGTGTGTCTGTGTCACAGATAAAAATCAAGAAGTGTGATGGCTGTTTGTTTAATGCCGAATTTCAGTTGTGATTACAGTATAAAAAGAGTAAACAGTGGGATTGCAAATCAGGAAGGAATATAGTCAATTAGTGATATTTCATGCTTGAGAGTAGGTTATTATTATATTTTCAGTTGTCCTAATAAGCAAGGACAAAAAACAAAAACCATGTACACACAGAAACAGACAAGAAAGGAAGAAAGGAAGAAGGGAAGAAAATAAGTGGAGAAGAAAGGAAGAGAATGCAGTGTTTCATGAATTGTCAGCTGTTTCCTTTAGCACCTCAATGTCCTTTTAAAATAGCTAGATAATTTTTGTGGCTTTAATACAGATAACATCCCATTTCAAAGTGCAGAAAGAATATTTATTCTGAACAAGCAGAGGAAACAAATCTGCATGTAGAATATTCTATTTCTTGATATAAACAATGTATAATCTAGTTCTATTTCAGATATTTATTTATTTATTTTTTTTTTGGTAGGTAGATAATTTATTCTACTTTTTTTAAAACATATTTGCCTTGTCTCACCACTGTCAAGGGAAAATATATTAGGTGCTGAAGTGTCAAAGATATAGTTTTCTCTTAACTTGTGGTAAGTCAATAATTTCATGAATAATTTGCTACAACCAAAGCATGCAAACATGGTGATACAGCCATTATAGATGTTCAACGGTAAAGAACAGGAGTAACAATTATTTTCTTAAACATGGATAGCCTCTTCTTTTTCTTCTTATCTTTTCTAAATGGAAGATTTTCTAGAACTTCTGGTCTGTCTGGAGACAGTAAAGAATACTCCTTCTTCACCATTAAAATATTTTCTCAACTAAACCATGTTCTTACAATAAGTGGCAAGATGAAATTCTTTGTGCTCAGGATCAGGTACAGCACAAAGGAGGAAGAAGTTGCAACTGGTTGCTCTCTTCCTTAATTCCTTTGCAGCTCATGCCATTCTGCTGGACTTTTTTTGCCACTGTCATGGAACTACAGAACATTCACACACACATGCCTTTGCTCAGCTTTATGTAGGCCAATTTTCCCGCATACTTACCCTCTTACCCATTCTAATGCATTATTTGAAGTCATGTTTTGTTGTGCTCTGATTAAAAATGGAGAAAGTATTACCATAACACATACTTTACAACTGAGATAGAAAAGACATACATGTATGTGTACACATATCCACATATTTACATACATATACAAAATTATAAATACTAATAACAGTATATACAAATAAATATGTGTTTCAAGTGTACATCTCTTAGATTAAAAAGTAGGGAACACTTTTCTTAATTTGTCTGTTTATTTTTTATATACGTTTAAATATAAATTGCAAAATAAAATCCATTGTCTGTTCAGCCTTGTTCATGAGCCAACGCTACTCAGGCAGAACAGTGATGTCAGAGGAAGAAAGGGATATCAGGGAAGGACAATCATGTCATAGCAGCCTGCAGGGGAGGAGACAGCTGCTGACAGAACAGGTGAAATTGTAGATCATGTCCCTCATTTGCTTGGCTCACAGTGTTGCCTGAAGATTCTCAGGCAACTGCCCTCAACTCAAAATAGTACTTAAAGAGTTAAAAACATTTTAATAATTTTGCAAGTGAAAGTAAACCTATGACAGCATTTGAAGTTTTTACTTTTACACTGAAAAAATAATTGAAAAAAAAAATTGGAGCAATCTTTATGTCAAAAATATTGAAGTTTTAATATACATTTGGTCAAGCAGAGTTAGGCTGATCTATTTATGAGCCCAGCCTCCAGACTCAAATGTCCTGAGGACTAATCTACAGTTGTAAGTGAGTGTTGGAGACGGAGATAGATAGTGCTTATAGTAACCATCCAACAGGTTCAGAGCAGATATAAATTTAGGCCAACTCTTGAGTCACTGAGCGCACAATGTTTTGTCACCTATACAGCTTTAATTGCCCTAGTTCTGCCTAAAATAGCATTTGGAGGTGAAGGTATATTCCTACTGCTTTGCCCATCTAGAAATGGTCAATATAAGGCTCAATTTCTACTGCTAATTGCTCCTTAAAGAGCAGCTGGACAAGAATCTGGCTGAGGCATCCACAGACAATCAATCCTCAGTTTAAGTCCACAAAAATAGGCCATGAAGATAAAGAGCAAGTGAAATGGCAAAATGTTGTGATGATTGCTATTTGACGGATACAAATAGCAATCTTAGCCTCTGAAAGGGAAAACAGTAACCCTCCAGTTTAGTATCCCTCCTTGAGAAGTTACTCCAGTCAGTAAAATACTTTTGTCCAAGCACTGCAGTGTTCCTTCAAAACGTCGTGAAGTCCTAATTAGGAGGGTGCGATAAAAATGCAATATAAATATCATGGCAGTAGAGACAGTACACGAATTTCAACCTGATTACCTGATTTAAAAGATAAAAGTACCTGAGGACTGAGTTTGGCTCTGAGCTGAGTCTGTAGAATGTGGCATCAGATAGCATTGCATGTAGTTACAGTGTTATGTATATAGCATGTGCTGGTTTACTTAAATATCATGCATTTACTCAGAATCAGATACTATACATACATACACTGAGGAATAATGTAGTCAAATTGCTAACATGATCACAAAGTACTGAAAAAATTCTCAGAAATATCTTCGTAGTTCCTACATTTCAGGTTCAAAAAAAGGTTCAAAAGTTCAGAAGATGACCAAAATTGAGATCTTTGTCTACATATTCAATATTTTAAAAACCAAAAGTAAAATATAAGAAGAAAGAAGAAATCTGTGTAGAAGATATTTTAAAACTATACTTAGGTCATGAGCGAGGCTTTGAAATAGAATTCATTAAAAGTTTTCAAAAGTACATAATAACTTTTGTTAGACTGTCGGTAGGTTTGGAAGAAACCATCTTCTGTATATATGAGACCTTCTCAAGTCTGAAATAGAAAACACAGATCTTCATGATAACAAAGTCACAATGAATTTTAGTAAAAATTTAAGTTCATTATTTATGTGCATTAACATATAATACACTGAGATACTGAGATAGAAGACAGTAAAAGGAAAAAAAAGGCTGTAATTGTATTTATTGTAGTAAAATAATATTTTTGACTCCCAACATAGAAATGCCAAGGAATATATTAAGAACCTGAGGAACTTCATTTGCTGTTACATATCTGCCTTTTTCATATGATAAATAACTTAAAAATTGATATGTTATGCTTGCAAATATCTTTTAAATCATCTTCAAATATTCCTTCCATGGAATCGAAGATAAAGGAGAAACCTGATTTTGATATTTTCTCTTCTTTAAATGTCATACAGAAATACTTATATTTATTTCATGGTTTAAACATGTATAAGCTTTCATTTTCTTTTAATGAGGACATTAAAAGCAAAAATGACATGTTTGTGTAATGTTAGTGCCACAAAGTAGAAAAGGCAGAGTACAAAAGTTAAGTTTTCTGTCAGTGATAACTAGAATATTCTGGTTAAAAGCATCACTAACTTCTGATGTAGCGGTGCAGTGATTAAAAGCAGATATGTGCTACGTTGGCCCTAAGTGGACTGTGTGAGTCACTGTCCAAAATGCATGTTCAATGGGTGTCCTCTTTGTGTGCAAGAAAAGCCAGGTGAGTTTCAGGGGAATTACACCCCAGCTGTCAGAAAACAGAGCCCACTGGAATTTGCAGCCAATGGATGAGACTCTATCTGGAAAATATGCCAGCAAAAAGGAAAGCAATAAGGGAGTGAGTTGGAATAGCAAAACAAGTTACTGAAGGCTTTCTTGGAGCTGTCCAGTGAGGTGCTCCTTCCCCACTGAACACAACAGCATATAATGCAATAGAATAAGGATGAATCTGAATTACTGGAGTATTTCTAGGAAGGGCTACTTGATGCCATTACCTGGTTTTAATTTTTTTAGAAAATTGCACTTGACTGGAGATAACTCCTCATAAAATGATGTGAATTCAATTTTAACAGAAATGTTCCAACAGTGATTATTTGTAGCAGAAGATTCAATAAATATGTTCTTAGCTCACCCATTTGTATCAGAAGCTGTATCTAAATTGATTCCTGTAAAAATTCAGGGAAACCAGAATTTTTAATTAAGATTTTTTAAGTCAAAATAGAAACTTCAACATTTCATTTGATGAAGTACGTATTTATGTCCTCATTTTGTCCTCGGTAATGTAGATGTTGAGACAAGACATTTTAAAGTGCCTAGGTTCAATTGTTCAGTAAGTTTTAATGCAACACATTGTGGGGAACTGGAGACTGGAGGGAATCTTTTTTCCCAAGTTCATCCAGACAAACATGGCTGCAACAAACCTGCTCACCTCCTCTTCAGAAATAAATATTACTTTTTGATAGAGAGTCAAAAATTCTAGATCTCAAAGAATTGATTGAGAAAACTAAGAACAATTGAAAAAGGTGATAAAATCAACATTTCCCAAGTCTCCCAAAACTAGTGGAAAAAAAACTGCGTATATTAAAAAAAGAAAAAAAAACTTTCAAAAACATATCCAAATAACCATGTCAAATATAATTTCTCATTAGCCTTATATAGGTAAAAATGTTTAGTAACACTAAACAATATGGTATTCAAAATATAGAACATCTAGTTTAATGCAGATTAATTTTTAACAAGAATTCCTATGCAGTAGGCAGATAGTTCCCACATTCCATTGTGATTGACAAGCCTGACATATGGAATAGTTCACAAATTCCCAGGTGACTGACAGATGGAGAATAGAAAGGCGGATAAAGTTGCCTAGAGAGCTGAGGACGATTTCATATTCAGCGGTTTTGATCAAAAGGATTCCAGATCTCACACTAAATTTAGCACCGCTGGCAATTAGTGCATGATTTATTCAGTCCTTTCATTTGCTGGTTGACAAATGGAAAACAAGCACAAAATTAAAAATAAGTTTATTTCCATCATTTTGGATATTTAAAATGTGTGTGTCTTTGTTTGCACATAAATTAACATGAGATGAATTTATAGTGAGATTAAATCTGAAATGGAGATGCAAGCAATAAATAAGTGCTTTTTTATGTATCTTTCGGGCAGAACAGGTGTTTGAATTAAGAAATACTAATATGTTTAGCAGCATGACTCCACCTTTAACATTAGGGAGCTGATGCTTCCCTAAATTTAGAATAATCTTTCCACAATTTAAGATTCTTTCATAAGCTTCCAGCATAGGTGACCATCTGTAAGTCAATACTAATGTTTTTTAGACCAATAATAATAAAGAAAAGCTATTGCCATGTTTTCATGAACACAATGGAGGAACTGCAACTGCATTTTTCCTATGGATGTTTTTGCAATAATTCTTACAAGTGGAAGTTAAAAACTCTGTACTAGAGTATGGGAAACTTCTCAGTAGTGGATAACCACAATTTTTCTGGAAAAAGAAAAAAAAAAAAAAAAAGATTAAACTTTTCAGATTGGCCAGCAAAAATTATTGAAAATGAAAGTCCTTTTTCGCAACCATTCTATTCATTTTGAGCTGAAAGACCCATTCTCTCCAAAATGGTTGGTTCACGTGAACTACATGAGTATGGCAATATCTCATCCAGAAATGGGTTGTACAGCACGATACAAAAACTCCTGGGGGAATCTGCAATTCAGGGACTTCCATGTACATGCTTTCAGTGTAGAAAGAAATCTATCATATGGTATGAAGAATAATAAAAATTATCATTTCTAAATTTTCCCCTGAATTTGTTGTGAGTTTAGGCTCACCTTCTGAGGGATAATGCAGACTGTGTAAAACTATGACTATATCTTTCATACACTCAAATACAGTGCTGAATGGATTGTAGAAAATGCTATGATTTGCAGCTTGTAATGTTGTAAGTCTACAAAAGGTTCTTTTCTGCAACAAATACAGAGATATTAAGCAAATCTGAACAGAAAAAAATAATGTCAGTGTCTCTCACAGCAAGGTAGAGCTAACTGGTGGTAAATGTTTAAAATGCAGAAGTATAATGTTTCTTATGAACTGGAAATAAAATCTATCCTACCATTTAGATATTTTACTTACTTTTAAGTGGAATTATTTTAATTTTTCGAGACTTCAGTAACTCAAAACAAATAACAAAGAGAAGGTAGCCTAACTGGAGTTGCACCTGCCTTCTAAGAAAGAAATATCTATTTCCAAAGTCTTTGTGAAGATTCAGCCCAATTTCTAGCTCATGGCTTGAAAAAGTCAGTGAGTTAGCATAACACTAGCACAGCTTAGCCTGAGGAGCACAGAATATTTTGTGTTTCATTGCACTGTTTCCTCTCTTCATTAGATCCTGTGGCTCAATATTGCAATTTTCTCCTTCCCTTGCTCCTAGAAGTAGCACAAAATAATTCTCATCCAAGCAGCCTCTGAGCAGCCAGGTTTTCTACATTATTTTCTTTTGCAGACTTCTCTCCCCATTCTCCTCATAAACTACAGTGGAATTGAATAATTGTCTTTACATAAATGCAAGTCTTATAGTCTTCTATGCACATCTGATAAAAAATAATTAAGCCTCTCTGTTATTCCAATAACTCTATATTTCATTTTATATTTAAAGAAAATTAAAAAAAAAAAAAAAAAAACAGTATCCAAAGCAAGCTAAGCATAGCAACATTTAGGTGAATGGGTAGATTCTCCTAATTTTTTGGAGGAAGAGATGGAGGAAGAAAAAAAGGCTTCACTGAGAAAATGTGTATGCTTGATTAGGCTCCTCGGTTCTAGGAAAGCAGACTTTACTCCTGCTCTTCTAAGTTCTGGTGTCTCCCTAGTCTCCAAATCCTGAAAGTTGAAGATTGGATTCACTGAATCACTGGCATCCAAAACTTTCATATCATCCAAAAATGCTTTCTCCTTCCTAGGGATGGGAGAGAAGGCAGCAGAGACGAAAAGAGAAGAACCACATGCTCACAGAATTTCTTGGGATCCCGATCCCAAGAGCCCAGATTTGGATTCAGTAGATAGGAGAATGATATAGTTGTTCTTTCCTATATTACAGCCAAGCAGCAAATACCACCCTCTTCTGACACCTGTGTACTTTATACAAACACACTTAAAAGGCTCTAAGTGAATGGTAGAGTGGGTATTCTTCAGTGACAGTGGGTATTTTTCAAGACGTGATTATTTTGTTCTTTTTAGGTTTTCTTCATGTCCTTACTTTTTTCCTCTTTATGATATACATGAAGGCGATACTTAGTGGTTTTCAGTAAGGCAACATCTCATTTTATTTGTAGCCACACAGATTAAAGACATGTATTTAAAACATAATGTGAAATTCTGTAAATTCAAATTATACCAAGCAGGTTGGATCCAGTCCAGATACTAGATTTTTTATGCTTCTATTCTGTGGTTACCAGTGCTTCGAAGTTCTTCCTTACCCTTTCACTAATATTACTGCTAGCTTTGCACTAGTAGCCCAGAAAGGGAGATTTTCAGATAGGAAATGAATTTAAACCTACACCAAACATCTTTCTTTGTTGCCACCATTGGTATAGGTGACCAAGATACAAATTATGGTATTTTTCTATGTGTTCTGTAGAAAGCAGATTTTAAATCCTCGAGTTAAACATTTTTCTTGTCACTAGTAAAGCCCTGCATCGACTGAGAGTATGTTCACACTAGTGCTGGCTGAATAGCGATAGAGGAATTAAAGACGCAATGAATTTTTTCTCTCCTTATGAGTTAGTTCCCCAGCATGCCACTGATTACTGATAACAAATTTTTTTTTTTTTTTTTTTTTCTGCGTAGTTTGGATGGTTCATTTGCTGAATTGTTTACTACATTAACAGTTTTCATATGTTATTGTTTCTTTGCCGTGACTGGATGACTAAACTTTTAAATAGAAGACTACAAGAATAATGAAGAGTATGACTCTAGTGGTAGGGGAAAAAAAAAAAAAAAAAAAATCAGATTTGAGTCATATCTTCATGAATCTGTCTTTCATTATTTGACCAGCTGGAGTTTATATCCATCACTATTTTAGCCTCTGCTGATTTTTCACTTCATCATAATGTTTTGGTTAAATTCAAGAATCCGCTTTCTGGGCCAGATTCTGCTTTCAATTATGTTAGTGTAAATCTAGAACAACTCACTGAAAGCTAGTAAAGTTATTTTTATTTATTCCAGGGCAACACAAAATGCATTCTGACCCCTCTGCATGTGCTTCTAGGTCCCTTATATTCATCTTTACAATCTTTGTATTTATTTACAAACACTTTACAATTTTCCCCAGAAGACCTTATCACTTGCTCTGTGTGTGTTGTAAGGAAGGATAGAAGGGTTCTTTCTTGATCTTTTTTCCCTTAGCCCTTTTATTTTTCTCTCTAGACACTATATTATGTGTTTAACTACTTAATATTATTTCCTCCCTGTCCACCCATCTGTTTATTTTAGTTGTTTCTTCCTCTTGGCTGGCTTCTGTATAGACTCTCCCCATATGCCTGCTAGTAATGTGAATGAATATGATTAACAAGCACTGAAATACACAAATAAGTTCCTACTTGAAACTCTGCTCCAGGATCTATGGATCATAGATTTTCCAGACCATGTCTGTTTCTTAGCACATTAAATACATTTATCATAGATGTACAGATGAGAACTAGTCCACACGATGAGATAATTTCCTTGTAACTAATGAGTAAGTCTTATAATGTGATGCTTTCTGCCCAGTAACTGTCTTCATCCATTGTAGCAAGACGGTGACTAACAGCTCTGCAGAGAAGCATGTGCTGTGCATTTGTATCTGTGTGGCAGATATGCGGAGCCAAGCCAAAGCCTCTGGAAGTGTCACATCTTACACGGGTGTTGCAACTTCCTCTGCCTCTGCATAAGCCCTACCGCTGCTGAATTCTTCCAGAGCTCTGCTTGTTTTTATGCATATAATTTAATCCGTGTTATTTCTCTGCATGAGAGTATCCTGTGGAAACCCCACTTAAAGAGGGCTTCTGACTGAATCAGATATTACAGATGATGTGAGATAGGCAGTGTGTATTGAGATGAAGCAACAGGTTGAGAGAATTAAGAAATTCAACAGAAAAAAAAACAAAGGCTACCAAAGCTAAATATATTGAATTATGTGACTGGGGGTAAAAAATGGCTAAGCAAAGTACCTAAAATCCTTGTACTGTGCTTTTGGAATGCCCTCTCTGAAGCCGCTAAAGATTTTCTGATTTTCAGAATTGCTTAACTGTTTTTCAGTTGATTTCATCTCAGATGTGGGCAACAATAATGCACAATACGGCTCACAGAGTTTTCTGCCACATAATGGGCACTCCAGCTCCCACACAAGATGGCCTGTTTCAGCTTGAGTAACTCAAGCAGCATATATAGCTGCTACTCATAATGTTACTGCACATGGGAACAATAGTTCCTATCTTTCAGGTACTGAATAACAGCTTGCACAAGGGCTGCCATAAATGATCAATTCTTTGATCACTATCACTAGTACTGGAAAACCCTAGCTACAAATACTTGTGTGTAATTATTCATTTGCATTTTCATAGTAATTAATTTGACTAAGTTCGCATCCTCTTTATGCTTGAACTCTATGATTCTGATTTAGTTTTAGTGGCTTTTGTGGAAAATCAGCTATTGCTGAGTGCTTATATTAGGAAGCCCAATCACAAGGGCCATATCCATCCAACAGCAACACAGAAGCAGTGCCAGCCTGCTCATGACTGCTCACTGTTCAACTCTACAACTTAAACAGAAATCCAAAGACATAAAATGTTTGCCTCTGAGGGGACAGTACACATATTTCATAAAGGTAAAAGGAGGTAACTAATAAAAAAAATACTATCTTCCTGAACAGAATAGGAAGTGAAATTAATTAAGCATACTATTTACTTATGAATAAGCCCTATGTGTTGATCAAATTCCAGAATATGCCAAGGGAAAACAGTGAAAAAGCAGATTGCAGCATGACCTCAGTTCTCCAGTGAGTGAGAGCTGCATATGAGTCTGAACAGGGGTACAGGTCCACTCAGTGGGCTCTCTGATTCTTGTACAGTACAGAGTCTTGGAAATAAAACTTGTATACATCAGAATATATGTAGCCAGTTACATTTTTGGAACACAGATTTTATAATTAATAATAGTCAGAGCTAAATGGTTGGTGATAAGATGTTGAAATTCAGACTAAAATTTGAAAACATATGGTAAGTGTTGGGTGAAATCCAATGGAAAAAAGTAATAGAATTTTGTTCAAAGGCCACAGAAGGGAAATAGAAAATGTGAAATGATAAATTAGTGTATGTCCAAGGGTTATGTGTCCTATCCAGCAATATATACTCGAGAAAGTTAAAAAGGTCAATGTGGATAAATAAAGATGTGCAAAAGTAATTAAGGGCTGAGGCACAAGCATATGTGAGGTATAAAACACCTAGGTAGGAACGAGATCTGGAAGCATTACAGAATGAATTTCACCAAAAATTATGAGGAAAGCAAAGGTGAAAAACGAAATGAAGATCACAGAATAGTTTAGATATATATTGAGACACTTTTCAAGTGCCTAAGAAACGGGAGGTCAGTGAAGGAGACAGCAGTGCCTCAAAGAGAATAGAGGGGTAATTTATTGAGAGGTAGACACTTCAGAAGAATTAAACATTTTCTTTGATTTATTGTTCATAAAAGGAATGGGGGACATATGCCAGGAATAGACAAATACCAAAGGAAAACAGGTTCCTTCCAGAACAAAAAATCAGAAACTTTGGCGTAGATTCTCAGCTGGTGAAAATCTGCCAGGTTCCTTTGCCCTCAATAAGGGGCATTAACTCATTAATGCTGTTACAAAAGACTCATGCCAAGCTTAGAGAAGTATCCAAATATTTCCATGTTCTTATTTTTTTCTTCTCACTGATTTAGCTGTGATCTTGTTGTATGTACTTCAGAGTAGACTTTTTATTCCCTAATCTATTCACTGCATACACTTATGAATAACCTGAGGATGCCAGATACAAGATTGATGTGTATCGCTTTCTATCATAGTTGTGTTGATAAAAGAAATAATACAGAAATAGGAAAAAAAACCCACCATATCTATACTTCAGACTGAGGATTCACAAAAAAGGAAAGACCATTTGGGCCAACACCAGTGCATATGATTTATGGGGTACAGTGTATGTCTTCCTTCTGGCATTTTCAGTACAGGGACTGACTGTGCAAGCCTGCAAGTTAGTGTAACACTTCAGCTGTGAGCAGTGAGACGTGCGACGGTGGAAGATCAAGTTAGAAGTTCTGTAAAAGAAGGCTCCTGTGTGAATTTAACAATTTTTGGTAGCACATTTAATGAGTCATCGTACTGACTCGTAGGTCTTTGGGATTCCGTAACTTGTCAGGATCAGATATACATCCGTACTCTGGGAATTCAACAGCAGAGCAGTCCTAACGTAATGTTTTGCATATAAAGTGTCATGTGTGCACCAGGAAGAATGTGGTATTCTTTTTTTGGTCAGTCCTAGCTGCTAATGCTAGAGGAAGATGAATCGTTTCCTTGTGACCTGAAACCCATTTTTTATACATTTTCTCTTGGCACTCTAAAATTAGCCAGCCACCAAAATACCCTAATGCTTATTTCTATACTTCATTATTTAAATGGATTGACTTAAGCAAAATGGTTCTATTAAATGCTAATGGTTAGAATCCTAATTGCCAGTGTTGCATCACTTCCATATAGGAACCAATGAAAAAATATTTTGTGTTGACATCTGGGTCAGGACAGTCACATTCACTGGATCATGCTTAGGAGGAAGAACTTGAGCAGGGAGGAGAGAAACCTAAAATAGTTGCTTCCTGTCCTGTTTTTCTTTCCTTAAGTATCCAGCAGAAATATAGGGAAAGAGGTATCCTGATTGCTTCAATTTCATATTACAAGAAATTTGAGTTTGTAAACACATTGAGCAAACAAGTTTGTTGTGCAGGTACCACACTGCCAGTAACAATATGGAAATCTACAAGACATTTGAATCGTTTTCACATAGCTCTAAAGTTAGCCCCAATGACAGAAACTAAACTTGGTTAATGTATTTGTAGCTGTAAGGTGCTTTGATTTATTTATGAATAGAGAATATTTTATGGAGTTGAATAAGTATTGCAAAGAAGGAGATGAATATACGCTTTAGTTTTAGGAATGGGTTGTGGTGCCTCTTCTACAATCATTTTTTATGAACCTTTCATTGACTGAAATTTGATTCTATTGAACTAGTATCAAGCTATAGTGTCTGAGGGCATTCAAGGGTAGTGAATATAAAACTCAATCTAACAAATCATGTAAGGATGTGACGACATCCAGGAAGCTAGGATAAGACTGCATGCAAATGCACAGTCACTAGGCTGAGAGTAGAATATTTGTTTGTTTCTTTGCTTGTTTTTCTATTAAAAAAAAAATCTATCAAATTATTTAATCAGCATAAAGCCTTCTCAGTAACACAAGTTTACTCTTGAAAAAAATTGATTTCAAGAAAAGATATTTTACTAAGGCTGAAAAATTCAGTTTTCACATATTCAGAATGGAATTTTTTGTATTTTTAAACTCTAAAATTACTTCCCATGTAGAAATATACTTTTCTTATATTATCCAAATCAGTCACATATTGGAAACAAAGCTAAATGTTTTGACTGGCTGAAATAATTATTTTTACAAGTCATCTGATTTTTTAATTTTTTATTTTTAAGATATTCTGCTGGAATTTTTGGATCTCTCAATTCTTTGTAAATCATATTCTTTCAGATTTTATGGATTTAAAAAAAAAAAGTGCAATGAAGAAAAAAATGTATTTTTTTGATACAGCATTGCTATTCAATGTGATGAAAATATTATCCATGTATGTTATGATCCTTGTATGTTATCCATGTATGTTATGTGTTCTCTTTTAATAAATACCTTCTAGACAGATTTTCATGAGAGACTGTCTCTCATATCAGTGCTTTTTATTACTAGGTCAAATATTAAAAGGTATTTCAGATCAATAAAGCAGAAACAAACTATACTGAAAACATTTATAGGAAAAACCTAGGTAAAGAATTGCTATGAATGTTGTTCAAATTAATTAGCCCGTCCATACAAAGGCTATCAGTTGTGGAAACTTTCTGGTAACAAACACACTGTTTCTTCAGCAAAATCCTCTGAAAAGAAAAGAATTGTCTGAATTCAATTTTGTCTCAGTTATGCACAAGTTTTGTATGCCATATAAAGGAAGTACTAGTGAAGGTACAGAAAACAAATACGTGCATTTGCACACACCTGCTTATCTTTGCTAATTTTCTCTTATGCACTTGGGCACAATTTGAAGTGGAGGAAGCATGTTCCTCCACTGCTGGAGCAGTCTGATCTTTCAGTAAAGTTATAAATAATCTGAGATTTCAGGTTTAATTTCCGTCGGTGCCTTTCATTTAAAGAAATCATCAACAACAAAATGCTGTGTGATATTTTGATAGGGATACATTAGTACAAAGGGAACAGGCTGGATTTCCTCAGTGTAGACCTTCAGTTGAATCCCTATTTATGACAAAAATAGCAAAGGTGCACCATGTGTTGACCTTGGCCATCAGCCTGTTAGTAAGTATAATCCAGGCAGAGGCACCTTACTAGATATGATTATCAAAAAGTGGATTATGTAGCTGAACTCTGCTCCAATGCTGAAGCATTCAAAATCTATTTGGAAAAGTGTCAGCAATATAGTGCTTGTATCCATAAGAAGCCCCTGGCAGCAGCTCCTGCACAGGTTATTATGCTATCAGCTGAAATCAGTGGCCTGAAACAAGCTGAAATAAGTTCTTCCTTAAAGCACCCTACTCTGAATTCTCATTAGATATTTGGACTAGGTTAGCAGCTGAGTTCAAATTTCCTTAAAGAAGTAGAAAGATGACTGATTTCTGAGCAGAGGACTCCAGGAGTTGTTTCTTTTTGTTTGTTTGTTTTGTTGTGTTTTTTCCCCTCCAATTATGGAAGCTTCAGTCTCTTTAGAAATGACTGATAAATTCCCACGTGTTGCTCTGTTTATTTAATTTCTGTAACGTTGCCATTTATAGGACAAAAGATTAAGCTTTAATGTAATGATGCACGGCTATGGTCAAGGTTCTCCCCTAATTAGGAATAGAAGAGAAACTAATGGCATGTTCACAACATGCAGTGAAACGTATTTAATTAACATGGAGAGGCCTCCAAAAATAGTATCTGAGCTAGCTCCAAAAGCAGTAATATTGCATTTACTTGGCAAACCACATAAGTTAATTAGCCTTGCAACGAGAGAGGGCTTAGCAGCTCTGTTATATTGTCCTTCTTCAAGCATATTGCTTCTGGGCCCAAGTCAGGGATCTGGCACTGCTTTTTACCCCATGAACCTGCAACCATACTCCTGCTCACTGCTTACCTGCCACATTTCCAGCAGATGCACATGACCTGAGAATTAGTGATCACTGGTCATTGTTGCTTCATAGGATGATCATGTATATATCATCAAGTTCAAGTTCAACATATGCTTAAATTTTCGAGGTATTACAAAAAATTACAGCTGCATTTGGTCTCAGTGAAAAAGAAAATGAATTAATAAAGTCTGAACAAGAAGAGAATGGAGGAAGACAACTAGAAAGAACAGTAACTGAGAGTGTAACAGTATGCAGTCTATTTAGGATAAAAGCTGACTATTCTGTGGAAAATAGAGGGGAAAAAAAATACCAGTAGGCATTACTTGTTCAAGTGTCACATGTTCAAATGCCAATAGGCACTGTAAGATAACATTTGTATAATTACTGACACAAGCATAAAAGTATCTGAAGTAGGGCAGCATAGGACAGAGAAGCAAAATTCATAGCTGGAACATACCAGTAAGTGAGCAGAGAATTGTAATGGCTTACTTCCAATGTCCTTTACACAAAGTTGTTTCTCCAGAAAGATTCTAATATGTTTCCAGAGCTGGGACAGCCACTTCTACATATGGGAATCTTGAAAGCCTTAAACCTCCAGGATATCAATATATTCACTTCCAGAATTGTACTCTGTGCCACTTAAAACTATCATATTTAAGTGTACTATTCAGGACACTTAATGTGTAGATTAGTTATCTTGGTTTACCATAACAATTCTGGAGATATAAACATGAGAGAACATTCGTGTTTATATAACAGAAGATGCATAACTTATGAATAAATACCTGTAATAGCAATGTTCATAGGCAATATTTACCAGTTTAGGTTTTGCTCTGTTTTGCTTTGCTTGTATTTTTTTTTTAGTGAACATGCTGCCTGCTTTGTGTGGAAATAAGCTACTCAAATTTTTCGTTTACAGGATCAATTGCTATGGAAAAGAGAAAGCACTACATTTTAAAAGTGATCTCAAATTTGAATAAATAGCATATTTAGCTAGTGAGTTAAAGTGTCTGTCCTTATTCCCCACTCCCTTTACAAAACAAAGTAATGGGTGTGAATTAGGATTCTATATAATTTCAAGTTTTGTCAGAAAGACACAGAGGTGTTATTACCTGCATAATATATTAAATAATAGAAATTGTATAGAAAGAGAGCTATCAATCCCCCAAAGCCTTCTACAGTTGTTCTCTGTTTTAAAAGGCAGTGGAGCAAAATAAAAATGTATTTTTGTGTTATTCTTTTATTTTTTTAAGGAGAGCATTTGTTTTTATGTAGATGCCATATTTGCCAGATTTCATCCTTCAGTGAATTCTTAAAGGCTAGCTATTTATTTGTCATAGGAATGATGGCTGAAACCGAACCATTTCAACTCCGGTAGACAACACTATAATAAAGTGAATAGCATATTTCTAAAACATAATTAGAACTGATTGTTCCATTCACTACTTTCAGATTAAATCCAGAAATTCAAATGAGTGTATTTTTTTATGTTAAAAAATGCATAGGCTGTTCACATATAGTGATATCTCAACATTTCTTGGGCATGAGAGCTGTGAAACAGCTGGCCTGTTGTTCGATGCTGATATCCAGAAAATAACAGACTGAAAACCACAGCCCTGTCTCAAGTGTCCAGATCCTCAGCACAAGAGGTAAAAAACAAAACTTTTAGAAAGTATTTCCCAGCAGAATGACAGCTGTCACCATTAGTTTGTGAAGATCTCACAGTCTCACTGGCACTCCTGAATGACAAACTGGTTGAGATTTCTGATTTATAGACAGGGAAATACAACTAACGTAAGAATTTTGAAAACAGCACCCTTCCGCTACCAGACAGATCATTTGGGTACCTGAAGGTCTTTTTGGCATATCTGTCCCAACTGTGAGCTAAATTTTAGTTCAAATAAGGATGTAATCATGGGTTAATTATAACCAGCATACTTCTCTTTTGTAAGTAATGTCATCAGCATGCATAGTCTGCAATACGGTCCAAAAAGTTTTGCTTCAGCAAGTGAATTAACATGTAATGATAATATAACTCAGGACTCCTGAATCACAAAGAAAAATTAGGTTTTCCTAGGTGAGCACAAGCTCACAGAGTACTTTACCCAGCCTCCAGCTCAGATTTTCCAGCACGTGTTGATTTTTATGTTACCCTAGAAGTGCTGCTACCAGTGTCCAATGAGCTAGTTTGAGGTTTGGGTTGCCACCAAGCTAGAGGATACAGAAGCACAGATGCTCTCATAGACACATGTGGAGGATAAAATTTGATGGCAGTTGTAGCAGAAATGACAGACACTGCTGTGAGCAACAAAATGCATGAAGTAAACTTATCTCCAGCTCGTGGAGGATCTGAGGGCGATATTATTACAAGTTATTACAATTTGCAAGTTCCTGCTGAAAGAACACCATTGTTTGCTCTTTTTTTTCCTCTTCCAACATGGCAATGAACATCAGAAACATCTGATGGTAGTAATAGTTAACAAGAGCTTAAAATTTTCAAAATTCTCAAAAGATACAGGCTGCAATCTCCAGACACTGAGAGTTTAAGCTAAGTGAAAGCTGAAGAATTTGGCTTTTCCACTAACTATCCCTACAACACACTCTCAGGTTGTATCTTTGTCTGAAAACAGCAATAAGAAACAAAGGATGCTGAAACTGGCTACTTCTTAAAAAGAGAGTTCATTGTTCATTTTGCAACTATCTGTTTCAGTACTAAAAAGAAAGAAGCAAGGATAAAATTACATTGTTGGTTTTCTGGGGTTATAATGAAGTTTTTAAACTGTCAAAGAATGAACTGAATTGTATCTGAGTAAGAGGTAATGAAAGTACTGTATACAACAAGTAAACACATACCTGTTTGATAAGCTTTACTTTTAGCTCTCAAGATCAGATTTTTATCAGCCTACTTAGAAATCCATACAGCTAAAAGTTTTAAAGACTCACCAGATAGTTTGCCAGAGTGATTTCTGAGTTGCTGCATACTGTGGAAGAAGACAGTATTGCAATACATTCCTTTGGCCTTCTATCTATTTTTTTCCCTCTGCTTGCGGATGTGCATTAGTTTGAGTACTGCATACTGTGGTGGTCATTTCAGAGCTTGTACTCTTTCACTTGTATTTCACGATCCTTTAAAATGAACAAAACTACATTCTGAATTTTAACCATACAGAGATGGGAGAGCAGGGAACACAAGAGGTTGATTTTCTTTTATCAGTAATTACTGCTCTTTTAACATTGCCTTTTTTCTTTAATCTGGTATTAATTCCATCCCTAACCTTGCTCCTGAGATCACTTTTTGTCAGTGTAAAACAAGAATCCCTCTTTGTCATCTGCACTGTGATCTTTGAATTAAACCATGTGAATGGGCTATGTGCTAGGTACAGTTCCATAGGGTTTATTAAAGGAAATTGTCTTAGCAAATATGTCTGTTTCATTTGATTCTGAGGAATAATTGGTTAATGAGAGAATGATTACTTTGTTCAGACATGATTACTGAAGAAATGTTTGGTCCATATGTTGCTGAATAATGGGAAATTCTCCAGTGAAAGGGGGACAATGATTAGAAGAAATAAGATAGCTGGAGAATATATTCCCCAAAGTGTTACACTGTTTTTTGTTAACAAGCCAACTGTAAGGATAGTGTTTCCCACAATAGGAATAGAAGTTCAAAATATCTAATCGGTTTAAACAGTTTGTTGAAAATAACAGTAGGTAATTTTCTTTGTTTTTCTTAGATCAAAGACCCATGGCTTCCTCTGATAAATGATGTGACTATCACAGCTGCTTCTCTCCTGTAACATTACGTTAATTCTTTATTGCTGCCTTGATGGGCATATACAGATACAGCTATATGTTAAAAATTATCCCATCCCCTCTGCTGCTTATTAGTTGCATCTTGCCATAGGAATTTAGTGTGTAGGCACTGTGAGACATATGCCATGTGCATGCTCACATGCACACACATACACGCACGATATAGCTGGTGTGCATTGCAGTGATTATAGTTATTTAAGAACGCTGAAATGTTTTCCTTATCCAAGGTCATATTCAGTTGCCTATACATTTCTCTAAGCCTTACTTTAAAGCTCAATCTTGGTGTGCAATTAGGAAGTATTTTTTCTCCCCCCAGTAAAACTGATTGCTTACTCCAAGTGAATAAAATGCAGCTAAGTCATACAAACACACACACAGACGCACACACACAAGTTACTGTGTATAAATATATATATATGTATATATAGTAACTTTTTGAAAGTAATATTAACACTCTAGCAGATGATACTGAACACTTCAAAACTGGCAAGTACTAATGATCCAGTTCAAGAACATGCTTGAATAGATATCTGACTTGAAGCCTGTGGGCAGTCCCCCAGAAGTCTGTCACAGGGAAGACAAGCAAGAAATGGCAGAAGTTCAGATCTGTAATGATGTTTAAGAATTCACAGATACAGACCTCTGAATTCTCAGAATTTTAAAGCTGGGATGTCTTACTCCTGTGGCTTTAAGCTTCAGTTGAACTGTTCCATGCTGCAGGAGGTATCTCTTCAGATACTCTTCTGATACTCTTAAACACACCTTGGTCGGAAGTGGTCCAAGATCACATTAAAAATGAGGTTTATTTTCTAAAGTTAGATAAATAACTATTTCATAAGGAAAATGCTATAAATTTGAAATGCATTTGGGCTTGTTAGTTTGTTTATTTTCTTTTTCATTTTGGTCTATTTAATTAGTTTTCAGCTCTGACTACGAACAATGAGTATTCAAAACTACACTTCTGGAAAATATAGGATGGTGAGGTGCTGGAATAGGTTGACCAGAAAGGCTGTGCATACCCCATCCCCGGAGGCACTCAAGGCCAGATTGGATGGGGCCCTGGGCAGCCTGAGCTGGTGGGGGGCAGCCCTGCTCATGGCAGGGGTTGGGGCTGTCTGGGCTTTGAGGTCCCTTCTACCCGAACTATTCAGTGATTCTATGATTCTATGAAAATTTCTTGTTTCATTTTTCTGTAAGCAAAGTAGTTACTATTTCTCAGTTGAATCCCCAGGTAGATAGCTTTCATACAGTCAAGAGTAAATGTTGGAAATGAAACATCTGTCCAACATTCTTATAACACTCTTAATAACATTAATTGGCAGATGTCTTTAGATGACAAAGCAGAGCATATCAGTTCCTATTTGTTCTTTTCCACTGAGCTGAACCTGTGGTCATTGAAAGTACTTATTTAAAAGACTGTCTCAGCATGAGCATTAATTCACTGAGGTCAGTAATATGAGATTTTCCATGCAGAAAAGAATGAATTATATAGGCCAACTGGCCAGTGAAAAAAAAAATAAAATGTTGATGTAATGTCCAAAAACATACTTTGTGTGGAGAAAGTTACCCTCTCCATTGGCAGGACTGGTATTTAATCTACATATAGCTTGCACAGAAGTACTGTGCCAATTCAATTACTGTCTGATTAATGAAGTGTAGCAGGTTTATTTCAGGGGTCTAGCTAGCTATTAATTAGCATATTGGGGCCTATACTCTACTGTTTTGCCCTGATATGCTTTGAAAAATCCCAATGCAATTAAATAAACTCTAATATGCTTTAAATAGTTGAGAAAACACATTCAGATTTTTTTTAAAACTCTTATGGGATTTTTAAGCACATCCAGATTTATTGTAAAGCATCTGAAGTTCTTTGTAAACATTACTGGTGTGCTGGTTTGTGTTGTTCAGCAAAATAACATTCCTCTTTCTTTAACAGAAGACTTCGTCTAACATGAGAAGCCAGTGCTGTTTGCTTGGGATGTTTTAGACTAAATAATGAAGATGCTGGCAGTCCCACAGTCCATTGCAGCCTTGCTTTTTCAGTGGCTTACCTAAACTTTGCTGGATTTCTCTACTTCTACAGTCACAGTTTTTTCAAAGGCAGCAGTGCTAGCACGGGGTAGAAAACTGGAAAGCTTGTTAGCATAGTATTTGAGACCAGGCAGTGAAGATTGGGAAATATCACACTACCTAAACTAGTAGTAATTGAACTCCTGTCCTGGATAGTTGCACACAGTGATAACCAATGCACTATACACTTCTCAGGTCAGAGGAATTGTCTGAGAAGGTAAATTTCAACACATACAGTTCACAAATGGCTTGGAGAGTATTCTGGAAGACAAAGGAGTGTGATATAAGTTAATAGAGCAATGGAAAGATTGGTTACAGGAGAGATGTACCTCATTTAAAGAATTTCATGGATGTCCTGTTCGTCAGAAGGGAATGACTCAGTCCTGTGCCCCATGCCCTTCAGAGTCTAGAAATACAATTTTACCCTTGCTTTCACCAACCTTCTCAATTGCTTCTCTTTTGCTTCCATTACTTTAACTCCAGCCTACTTAATGCAGACCTCAGATAGTTCCCAACTATTCATCTCTCTCCTTCATCTCCTGCTTTGATGCTTATAAAAAGTTAAATCCCCTATTCTCTTTTTTTTCCTACAAATATCAAATTAAAACACATTTTGCTTCTTTAGTTTTCTTACTCAGCAGTGTCATCTGTATACTGTATGCTTCACTGCTTTATGTTTGCTCATGCCTATGTTACGTTCTACACTGTTCCTTTTTGCCTCTACAGCAATTCATGGGAGCATCACTATATTTTCAGTCACAAGAAGTCTTGGTTGTTAGTGTCCAAAAATGTTCTGCCTTGCATCAAATGTTCTGGGCAATTATGAAAGCTACTTATCCAAATCTGCTCATAAATTAAACTTCTTTTGTTCCCTTGGTCCCAGTAAAAAAATTTACAAAAGCAATTTCGCATGGGGACTCTCTGTATTGCATTTGGCTTTAGTCCCCTTATAGTTTCTAAAATATTTTTTGAGTTATCAATTTCTACGGAGCCATGCACATATTTAATGTTATGGTTTGTACGGAGCAGGTAAATGGCAGGCGGCTCTTCCATTTAGGTTCTAGTTTTATTGGAAGCTGCACCTTTACACCAAGGAGCACACAGAATCATAGAATCATAGAATCCCTCAATTGGAAGGAACCCATAAGGCCCACTGAGTTCAGTTCCCAGCTCCACACAGGAGTACCCAAATATCAGACCAAAGACCAAAGTGGTGTCCAAACGCTCCTTGAACTCCAGCACTTGGGGCTTTGCCAGTAGCCCTGGGCATTCTGTTCCATGCCCACCGCCCTGTGGTGCAGCCCCTTTCCCTAACCCCCAGCTGCCCCTCTCCTGACAGCTCAATGCCGTTCCCTCGGGCCCTGTGCTGTCACACAGAGCAGAGCTCAGCGCTGCCCCTCCACTCCCTGTGAGGAGCTGCAGCCGCCATCAGGCCTCCTCTCAGCTCCTCTGCTCTGCGCTGAGCACACCGAGGGCCTCAGCTGCTGCTCACATGTCTTTCCCTTCAGAATCTTCATCATCTTTGTAGCCCTCCTTTGGACGCTGTCATGTATGCATGCCTCATGCAGTCCCCATGGGGTTTGTTGCTACAGTGGTTTGTGGAGTTACAATCATGCACACTTTTAGAAAGTAGCTACTAAAAGAAGTGTCCTTATGGGTTCAGTATACAGCTCAGTACATCAGACAGGAAACCAAGCAGGAAGGGGAAACAAAGCCACCTTCCAGCTCTCCAGCCTGTCCTTGACAAATCAGCACTCTGAAACCCAAGCCACAGAACAACACCACAGCCTCTTCCAAGAGAAAGACAGAGCTCCCTTGTCACGCTACTCTTAGCATCTTCTTTTTCCTGACATCCTTTTTTTTTTTTTTTTTTTGTTAATTTTGTGTGTATTCCAGTTATACACACAGTCTTAAAATTCACCTCACAAACACCTGTCTGTATATGTTCATAACCAGTTTGGGGCTTGATTCATCAGACAATTCAAGTACTTACTGAACTTCGGGCACGTGCAGAGTGCTTCTGAATGAGTGGAGTGATTCGTGTGCTTCAATCCAGGCACATGTCTCATTATGTGGCTGAACGATGGCCAAAAGCCATTCACTTAACATTAGGGTTGCTTTATTTTATAAATAACATTATTAACTTTCTGCCTTTGTTATTTGCATACAAAATATAATATGGCGCTTACTACAAGGTCATTAATGGTGCTTTAAATGAATGTAAAGAGCTAAATAACTTGGGCTTAGTGATGGTTTCTAAGGACGATTCTTAAATGATTGATTGATTGATTGACAGATTGGTTCTACAGGCTAGAAGTGAGATGATGTGATAACCTTTTTCCATTACAAATACTGTTCTCACCTGCATTTAGTCCTGTCTTTACCACATTCAAAGACACACACTTTTTTATGAGGTGGACTTTGAGCTATCTTCCCATAGTTATTCGGAAACGCACAATGAATGCATTATGTGACTATTCACTGCAGCAAAGTTAGCACATAATAATTTACAATTTTATGGAACTGCTAGGATTAGCTATGTATCATCTATTTTTAATACACATCTTTGTGGTGTGTGAGCAAAAATAAATGTATTCGAATAAATTAAAAAACAAAAAAAAAGAACGCTGAGTTGTTGTCAATCACTTGCAGATAAGCCTATCCTGGTGAGAAGATATAATGGAGATATTTCTGAGGATGATTTATGGAGTCAACCAGCATCACTCTTGAACAATTGATACCTTTCTATCGTGAGCACAAGCAGGTAGGTAAAGTTTTCTGAGAATATCTAAGTGGCAGATCCAAGGATGATTTTTTTTGTGGAAATTTTTTATCTGATTTATTATTTTTTTTTTGAGTTATAGCATAGAATGTAAAAGAAACTTGGCAGAAAAAAAAAAAATCTAAAGCAGAGTCAAAAAGGCGCATAGTCATGTTTCAATTTGTAACTTGTAAATGCTGGAGAACTTTGCACCTCCTATACACTAATGTGTTGATTCACTGAGAGGAAGGAAAAGGTTTATTTTTTCAGGAAAAATGTTGAAGTAGTTTCATAGGAAGGAATACTACTGGTAGATTTATTGTATTTGGTTTGTGAACTGATTTTTTAATCTTATATTGTTACCGTCTTAAGGTATCATAATCAGATACCTTGCAGGAATGAGACTTGAAATAATTGTTCTAACCAATGAGATACAAGAAACATTATATGTATATATGTATTATGTAAACATATATGCACAATATGTATATATATATAGTAAGAATATGAAATAAGTAATGCGTAAATGTTATATGCAGTGATCTGTAATCCTGCAAGACAAAATGTGGTGCTTTTATTTTCCTTTTATTTTTGTTGAGGGTACAGAAAAAGCATGTAAAGAAAGAACTACTTCCTGAGCATCAGTCTGCATGCCACCTACTCCATGTATTCTGACCTCAAAGTTAAGTAGGATCAGTCTGGGTCAGCTCTTGGACCAGAGCTCCAGGGAGAACTCAAGTGCTATATACAGGAAACAACCTTAGTGATCTAATTTTATTGGGCATTATTTCAGTGAACTTGTATGCCACAATTGTGTCATGGGGCCACTCTGCTTTTAAAGGGACTGTCTTACAATGATATGTAAAGATTTTATGATCACTGAGGAAAAAGTGCCAGGAGTATATATATATGTACATTTTAAGCTAAGAGAGTGAGCCAAAATTCTACCTTCAAGAGTTTTAAATAGATTTTAAGTTTCAAGTGGAAAAGAACTGTTCATTCCAAAGCTGCCATGTAATCATGATGACCACTCTTAAAAGCATGCTATTCTATACTTCACATCAGAAATGATTGCATTTCAGTGGTGTTGTTTTTATTCTTTTTTAAAGTTTCCTAAAGGACATGATAATGCAAAATGATGTGGAAAAGCAAACATTTTGTGTCAGTATACAGAACTGCAGTGAGGTTAATAACGTGGTACAAGCTTTATCTTTCTCATATGTAGGTCAGACTTTGGTTCTGAAACCTCCATTTTTAAAGCACTGGAGATAAAATTCAGTATTTCATTAAAAGTGAAATCCCTTCAGCAAAGGGATAACTACAATTAAGATGCCTGTTCTCTTCTGAAAATATGCACTTCTGATACATCCCTTGTGTGGAAGTAACTGGCAGCATTTGCACAGAAAAGTGTACAATGGCAAACATGAAGTGAAGAAAGGAGAGTTCTGGGAGATATCCATATCTTCAGAAGTTTCCTACAGTTTTTATCACAAACGTTACCAGAAAACAAAATTGCCAGTGAGCAGTTCTGTTCCACCTCTTAAAATTTGTTTGCTCCCTTCTCGTGGTATGCCATCTCATAAATACTGTGCCACAATCCATTCTATGAGAGCAAAAATGAAAATAAAGTAAAAATTAGTGTTAATAATGAAGGCGTGTTTTTATAGTTTCAATTTCATTGAATAGAGCAGCAGAGTGCAACCAGATACGCTGAACAAAAAAACTCTTCACCTGTCCTTTGCTTAATTAAAATACATTAGATACAAAGATTTATTTGAGGGTTTGATGATAAATGAAGATGAATGCAATGTTTTATGGGAGGCAATTAAACATTATTTACTCAAATAAGCAATTCTGTTCCATCAATACTTGGGTACATCTAGAAGAACATGTTTATATTGAATTAAGGTTAGTATTTTACAGATCTTACCCGTAAACTAGCACTAATTCTGCAAAACAAAAGCCAAAAACAACAACAGCAAAAAGATCTGTTTATGAAAATTGATGCAGGATATACCATGGTAGTTAGGATCTTGATCTTTACTTCTGAATATCAAATATGAAACTTGGGATCATCTGCCTTTAGGAAATTTCAGTCTTTAGCTCAAGCATTTCATGTGGGGCAACTTTAGATATTACAACCTATAGTTGTCTATCCTGGTGCTATGCTAGTAAAATAAACATCCACCATTTTTTCCTTACGTTAAATTGACCTAAGGAGCAAGAGTTGAATATCTGCAAGTCACTTTGCCTTCTTCACTCTAGAAGGCCCTAAAATAGTGAAGAAGTGTACTTCAGCTCTTTTCTAACCAGTGAAGGATGATGAGGCCTATTACACAGTTATCTCACATTCTTCTGCAGACTAGAAGGATTCTCACTGAACTCATATGGAAAGAAGCCTCCTCCACCTTAGATATCCATTGTCCAAGTTATAATTTATCCAATAGGATGTACATATTATTTTATTTGCTCCTCAGTCTTGTTGAAGTGCAGTTATAGCAACCCAGACAGGCTGTTCACAGGAGTTCTGTCAAAGGGTGACATATTTTGGCACATAGTATTCTCATGAGGCACACAATTTCTACTTAATCCTTAACAGGTTTTTCTGCACTCTCTAGAGTAAATTTTAATTTTATTCTTTAGGATCATGATCAACTTTTCATCTAACATCCCATACTGCTTCCTTCGAATTAATTAAGCTCTGGTGGCAGAAATCCTTATATAAAAGTTAGCAAATCATTGGATTTCATTGACTATGGCAGTTTGTGTAGATACATCAGAGGACAAATCCTATATCTTTGCCACAGTGACAGGGGCTATAAATAACACGTATGGAGGACAGAACAGGAGAAATGGATCCATGCACAGGAAATGCTGGAGAACTGTTTCTTTGCAGCTTATCCTATATCTCTCTTCCTGACAGTTTTTTTCATGAAGTCCTTCTAAAATCAGCACCAATGTTGGCTTTGGTGAGGTTGTTATCCCATCAGATCTGTTAGCATTCAGCCTTCTCTACATTTGTGTCTTTAACTAGCTCCTACAGCAATCCCAGGCTGATTCAGTTTCTGAATCAGTTCTGCCAGTTTTCACCAGAACACAGAATAGAATTGTTAATCATGAACATTTACAGATGATTGACAAATGGCTTAAGGAAATGACTTATAACTTGCTAGAAACAGACCAAGAATGCAATGCACTTTAGTGGCTAAGGGGGTTCAGCATTTCACTCCCACAACACAAAGGGCCAAGAACACAATTGCAGTTTTTTTCTTGGCACTGATTGAGTTACCAGCTAACATGAGTTCTGGATCAATCCACAGGTCCTTTCGACACTAGGAAGAGAAAGGGATTATTTTCTTGACATTTTCTTCTAATTTTTCTAAAAAGAAAACAATAATTTGTAGCCTGACAATCTTTGCCAAGATTCAGCCTACAGAGAGATTTTTATAGCTGAGATATAAACCCCTGAAGTAAAAATGCAGACACAACTTTAAGTACAGTGTTGCAAATGCAATGTTGTAATTTTATATGTTAATCTATCAATACACAGTATGTGCAAACATATGTTTATAGACAGAGAGACAAGCATGTATAAATGAGAGGATAAAAATCCCTATATCTCATTTGGTGCTATGCAATTTCTATCAATTTAGAAATGTGTTATGATTTTATTTTAAGCTGACATACTGTAAATTGTGCTTATTTGAGAATACTTACTTAACTCTTAGTGTTTATAAGACAGAAAAGGAAGATGTCTTTGGAAGTTCTCCAGTGACCTAAGTTGAACTAATAACTAATTGAAAAATTTTGTCCCTTCTCTAGAAACTTTGGATCAGTGGCCATCTTTAAAACAACCCATAAGGATAAATATAGTCTTCATTGATTTACTATGGAATCTGCTATAAACAGCAGAGGCTGCTTCTTTAGGGGCAAACTGTGTATTATGCTCATATTACAAGAAAAATTACCAGATCTCTAGGTGAGGTATTTTAGAAATTTGGCAGATGGCTTTACTTTTTATTTGTGGCACAGAATTCTGTTCTAATTTTGTGTTTGATTGGAATATTCAACAGCTTCTGGTGCTACTAGGACTTGCTATCTGAAAGACAGAGTTTGCAAACTATAAATATGAACTTTGAAAATATATATCCTAGAGTTAGACCAGTAGATTGTGTTTGTAATGCTCAGTTATTGGCTGACTGATGCATTTTGGCTCCAGTTCAAAAAACAATGGCTGCCTGGTCGAGCAGTGCCTCCTGTCAACTGAGAAAGAAGAAGAATATGGGGGTGGTGGTTAATATTGGACCATACATTTGGTATTAGATTCTGCCAACAAGGATTTCCATAAGATGTTCACTCCTCACCTTCCAGCCCCTTGGCTATAACTTCTCATTTGGCCTCTTTATCCTAATTTTCCCAGTTGCTGATTTATCCCGCTGGGGAACAATTTGACTGCAAGACAAGAGAAGAAGATTGTACCTACATAGGCAAGTAATCTCAAGCATATCCACAGTCTACCTGGCAGCCCCACCAAGCAAACCTGTGGACCCGTGGTGCCTTTGTCCTCAGCAAGACACCAAGGAGCCCTGTTTCTTAGGCAGCCTTCTCCTCAGCTGCCTCCTAGTTTAGGTCGGTTTGAGCCAGTGTGAAGGTGGAGGCAAGGTGACTGCTTGGGCAGTGCTTGGAACAGACAGAAAGTTCTCAGCCAGTGACAGCCAAGGTGAAGTCTGGAAAGCTTCTCATTGTCCTCTTTTACATGTTAGCTAGCAGCTTCCAGCTGGGACTGACTACAGACTGACCTACTTATGTGCCCATTGTACGTAAGCTCACAACTCAAAGCTCAGAGCATTCAGTGGTGTTTTTGTCTTACATGGACAAGACTTCAGCTTTACAATGTTGAACTTGTGGACACAAACATGTTCATACAGGCTCAATAGTACATAAAACATCCAATGACTTGTTCGACATAATGGCCTGCTTGCTCAACATCCATCCCATGCGGCTGAAGCCTCTGGGTAGACATATAATGGAAGAATTCCCTACTGCACACAAAACTGGATGGATCAGGAGATAGAATATTAGCCTAAGAAGAGAAAGCATTTATTTACCCCCACTGACAATTTAACTCCAGGAGAAATTTATTTTGAAATCAAGCTATATAAGGGGAGTCAGACACTCCTTTTCAACATCACTGTTTTCCGCAAAGAACTAGATGAAGATTTCTTTGAACTCTTCTCAGTCATTGCACCCTCTTTGTCTCCTCCCTGCTTTCTTTGAAGGAATGTATAATACAGGTGAAAAGGGCAGAGTAATTTAGAGGAGAAATTTAAAAATACCACTAAAGTATACTTGAGACTACACCAGTGGATTCCAATCATGGAGAATTTTGTGCTTTCTGTGTCATGTGAAGAACTCATAAAAGGCTCAAGTATTCTGAGTGATATCCGGTTTGAACTCAGGTTTTGCAAGTCAGAGGGGATGAGAGTAGATAGCAGCCACTCAGTCAGCTTTGTCAGAGCGGCTTTTCTTTAGAAAGAAGGATTTAGCACTTTTGTCCTCCACTGTAATTATACTGTTTACCGTCTGTCCAGTCTCTCCATAAGAAGTGTTTTTCCTAGAAACAGTATTGAGTAAATATGCTGTGGGCCAATAGCACTTTTTGGCAAGGGATCATCCTATCTGCAATTCTGGCAAAGATTGTTCTTTTGTACTGTAAATTCTGGCAATAACCAACCTTTTCTCCTTAAACCATCAGCTTATGCTGGCTCCATTTGTTTTAAATCCCTTGTTCTCAACAGGCCGTGTAATCAGAAGGACAGGCTGCTCACAGTTTCCCTGGTGTTCAGCTGCATGCAGGTCATGCCAGAGCATCCTTTTTGGAAGGACGGGTATGCACTGATGCCTTGCTACCTGTGAGCAGAGCATCTGAATCCTCTCAGTGGCGAGGAAGGCACAGCAGCTTAATGTTTAACACCAATAAGTGTTGAAGGAGAGGGTGTCTTCATATTCTCTGCACTGCTGTTTTTAAATTGAAGTCTTTCGGCTTTTTTTTTCAGCAGCTTGGCAAAATCTCCTCCGCCGACATCATCAACATTATATTGTCAACAAAAACTTTAAAGCAAAGGTCAGGTATTCACTGAGCTTTAACTGCTCTGTTAAAGAAAAACAAAACACTTGTTAGCACCTGTCCTTTTGGCAAAAGATGTGATTGTTTTGGCTGATGTACCAAGCAGAAACACTATTATTTTATGAGCTTTACAGTTCAAGAATTGATAAAAAGACACCAGCAAATACCAAACCTAGGATTTTTGAAGAGATGCATTTTTAAGAAAGCTAATTTACCTATTTGCATTATCAGTTCAGAAGTTTGAGATTCATCTCATGTGTCGTTTGCCTTGATGATAAAAATGAATTATCATAAACAAAAGTGCCATACATCATCATTAGTGCACAGGGGAAAAATTGGATATTTACAATCAATTTGAGGAGAAAATATATAATTACCATCCATTATTATAATAAAATACTTAATTTTATTTTTTTTTTAAAGAGAGAGAAATGCAATCCTGGAAAAAAAAATCAAAATATTCTTCTCCCAACTATTTTACTATCTAACACTCTTGCTGCTTAAGGGCACACAATAATTGAGCAGTATATTGAAGAAGTCTAAAATACACTGCAAATAACATGCTTAAGTGGAAACCTTATTTTCGTTGCTATTTAGAACCTTACCATGTACAATATTTGTTATTTGTTAGACATTTGTGCAGCTTTACTTAATGCTTTTAACACATTTTTCTGACATAAGTTTTACTTACCTCCCATGCATTTTAACAGATATTTTAAGTAATCTTGTCCTTCTTCCTGTTAACTATTTTAATGGGTTTAATTTATAGTACCCCATAGTGAATGGGTAACTTGAAATCTCATCAATTCCCAGCCCTTTCTATTTGAATAATTTCCAGCAAGGTTTAAGCCAGCAAAGCTGTTTAGAGTCCACACACACACATATATTTTATTCAGTCTCCTTAGTTGTATGGAAAACTACCAAATGTTCTCATGAGAGAAACCTAAAGTAATAATAATTGATTTCTATTTCTGAAGAATTTAGATATTGTTGCTGTATATATTTCATTTACAGATATATGTGAGTCATCACCATGTATTTAAATGGAACTTTGGGAATGTTTAAAATCCCAAACCACATGAAAATTTATTGTTGGTGCTTTACACAGCTCCTATCTGTTTAACAGTTTGAATTCAGTCCAACATCCAAATGCTTCCTGGTTTAAAAAGCATCTCGGTACTTTGCAGACAATACTAATGGCTCCTATCAGGTTAAGCAGAGGAGGTGGAAAATATCTGGATGTGTTTTTCTGTAGAAGGGAAAGGAGAGGCAAAATGTGATGAGGAGAAGAGAGGCACATTTTGTTAGACTATTCAGCATGGTCTAACACTGCTCGCTGTTCCTAACACAGAATTTTTAGTGCCATTTTTTTGTTGTTGTTTGTTTGTTTTGTTTTATTGTTTTTTTGCTTTTCCCAAAACACACTAACTGCTCCATTTTTCCAGTAGAACTGTAAAAAATGGTAGTCAAGCTTTGAATGTTTTCTTTTTTTTCCTCTTAATTCAAAGACCTCTATTTAACAATCTTTACAGTGGGAAAAACAATTTCACCAAGGCATTGTATGTTTTACTGTTCAGCTTTTCTTAGACAGTCTTTCTCTCAAAAAGCTGCAAATGTGTTTTATTTTTAAGCTGCTGATACTAATTACTTATACTACTTCCAGGCTCCACCTACACTAGTAAAATAAATATTGCCAGAAAACATTCCTAGACCTTGGAATTAAATAATTTATAGTATTAAATTTCTTGAATGACTTCTGTTTTGACTCAGGCCAACTAGTATTGCCTGAGGTAATTCTTGTACAATATGGGACTCTGCATGGGCTCAGTGTCAGAGGACAATCTGAGATTGTTTAATTTAGCAGCATAGTGCTTTCTAGCATATATAAATCCTGAAGGGCTTCATGAAGGAACTAAGAAAAAATAAAAACATTCAAAGTTTTTCTCTTTCTTTTTCTTCTTCTTTCTCTCTATCTTCTTCTTTTTCTTTTCCCTTTTTCTCTTGTTTGGCTTTTTCTTTCTCTTTTCCTTTTCTGGTTCTGGACAGCCTGGTTGGTGACCCTGCCTGTGGCAGAGGAGTTGAAACTAGATGATTATTATGGTCCTTTTCAACCCAGGCCATTCCATGATTCTATGATTCTTTTCCTTTTTTTCCCATTTCTTTTTTCTTTTCCTTTTTCTTTTTCTGCACATTTTTTCTCCAAAATTAAGTCACTGTCATTCTAATTATGGAGTAGTATAAATTTGGGATTCTTAGAATTTTTTTTCTGGAAGAATAGAAAACTTTAAAAATATGGTCCTGACATGGTAAAACATATAATTCTTTTCTTTTGAAAATCAAGATTTCACATCTGTTTGTGTGAGTGTTACAGCCCTGGTTTTCAACATTGGAAATGCTGGGGATGTTTTATATTGGATGTGGTAAAATTTCTGTATACTTACTAAGTATTTTACTTCCTGGGTAGTGGTATTGGTGGGTGTCTCTGAGCACTGTTATGACTTCAATTAATGTGCAGATGGATATAGTGATTAAAATAGATCTATTGAGGGGATAAAAATAAATAAATAAATAAGAAACAAGTACTCTTTAAGCATCTACAAAGGCACTTTCTCTGAAAACTGCCTGAAACACGTTGTTATATGAGAAATTTAACATTCTGCTTGTTTTGGACAACCTGCATCTTCTGCCTGTTTACGTAACTATATTCTACCTCCCTACACTCCCATCTGCACCATTCTTTTAAAATTCTTCCCCTAAACTATTGTGTAGGATTTATGTATTCTGTTAAACAGCTGCCAAGTTTCATTCCCTAGGCGACTGCACTTCAGCAGTGGATGAGATGCTTCTTGTAAACTCTGTAAACCATTTTGGGCTCTTTGCAGATGGAAGAACTGACTAAATCAGTGCTACGCAACTTGTGCTTCTAGAGCTGCACGTGGCTTTTTTTGGAAGGCACATATCCGATAGAGCTGTTTTGACTTCTTCCTGTGAGGCAACAGGCAGGGTGTTTAGCTGTTCCCTACCATCTCTCCAAGCAGCCAGGAAAGTTGGCTTACAGCTATTTCTCTGTGCTTATGTGCTCAGTAGGATTCTATACATGGCATTTGATAATATATTTTTCAGGGGAATATATGTTCAAAGAAATATGTATGTGAGACATAAGAAGGTAACAGAACTGAATGTGTATCCTGTCATATGTTTCATCAAAACGATGATTACAGTAATTCTTTTAATCCTGGACTGAAGTAATCATGCCAATTGTGAAGCTATGGCATCATCAAAACAGTATTATGATTTCACTCAGAAGCCAAAGTTGGAGGAAGTCAAGACTGAGCTGTTTCCTCTGTTGCTGGAATATGGAGAGCCAGAACACAATGAGTGTGAATGATGAATGAGGAATGCAACTAATTCTTTTAACAGGAAAGCTATTTTCCTTATGCTTCTGACCTATTCACTGAGCAGCTGGCAAACGGCCCTAGTAAAGTCATCCTGTTCTTTTTTCCAACCAAAAAATCTATTGTGTATGCAGTCTTTCTAATGGATAGCAGAGATATGTCATTCATATCAATCGGTCTTCTGTATCTCTATGTTTTATTCAGCTCCTGAGTATTATGTTAAAATGCACTCTGATATTCATCAAGTTTTCAAACAATCCATAACAGCAACTGAAAGTGAAAAATAGCCCGGGAGTTGTTACTGCTTTCCCCAATGACCTGGGAGGAGTTGATTGGCATGGTGTGATTGTGGAACAAGGACAGAATTAGGAGTTATGCTGAAGAGTGGGGAAGAACTTGCAGCATCAGTGTGAAAGTCATCTATACTCTAAAGCTATGCAAAAGTTAATGCAGCTATGTCATCTTTTACGTATTTCCCTTTAATTGGCAGAAATAACCACAAGTAGGTAAAGATGTTTCCTTCCATTATAATTCTTAAGCTCCTTCTTCCATCACTGCCTAAGCAAATTTAATAACTTTTATCACCATCGGAACTACTACTTCAGCTAAGCATAACATGGTACTGCCTTTTAATTGACAGAATGATTGATGTATCATACATTTAAAATTGTAAAAAATAATCTCCTGAGTGATAACTTCATTTAATCTAACTAGTATAAACTAGGTGTGATAACTCTGAAAAAAATAACAAATACAGGAGTTCAATACATCAAAAAAAAAAACCAAAACAAATAGAACTTGAAGTCATAACAAATAAGAATTTAAAGGTGCCAAAATCTCAATGAAATTCAATAGTAGCCCTGAAAATTTGAGATTGTGTGGATAAGTATTTTAACAGATCCATACCTGTGGTTTTTCATCATTGGTACTGTAACAATGCCTAAGAAACAATACTCTATTGTTGTTAAGATTTAACTCAAAGTGCTAGAAAAAGTTACTGCTTTGAAGAACACACAATCCAACAAGATGAGATTCAAAAGGAAAGACAAAAATACACAGCAAGAATGAACATCCCCATTTCTCAATTCTCTCTCTCTCTTTTTTTCATGAAGTATTCTCATACAGGTTTCTTTTTTCATTTGTTTTCATCTTACTCAGTCAACGACTGGTGGGCTTAGCACATAATTTCAATAAAATGTCCTTCCAGGCAGAAAATCATCCATTAACAATATTTTGACTGTGGAAGAAAAAGAAATATTTGATCTTCTCATCAGCATAATGATAATACATCTCGTTTGCAGTGTGTAACTGTATATTATTTCCAGAAAGATCGTAGGCTGCACTGCAAATGAGTATTTCTATTCTACAGACACTCACATTTGGAAAAACTGAATATCACTTCTGTTCACTAAGCTTATGAAAAGCCTGTTCATTACTTAAGTCTGAAAACACATTTACATGAAGCTTACAAAGTGTGCAAGCTTTCTATGGGTGTCCCTGTATGAGGAAAAATATTTTGTGTGGACTGCAGGTTGAAGCAGAATAAAAGGAGATAGAAACAGCCTAATTCATGATGACCACTTGCTAAATATGTCATTAAATAATAACTCAACCAGTTTCATTTCATATTAATAAAGATTAAGGTGGCTATTTAAAAATTAGCTCATAATGGATTGTTGCCATTACCTTTTCAGAGAACTTTGAGACATGATCTTAATGATGAAGGAAAATATCTGAGATTTTTATTCTGTTTGTGGGTGGGTATCTATGTGTGGATGCATCTGAATGAATAGAAATGCTTATTAGAACTTTTTTTTTTCTGCCAGTATGATTTGTGTAATGAAAAATGCCACTTTTAGTGTCAGAAAAAAATATATATTCTGTTAGAAAGCTGTAACATTTTGCTGCATACAGAAAGAAAGTGAAATCAGTTAGAATCATAGAATCAGAACGGTTTGGGTTGGAAGTAACTTCAAAGACCATTCAGTTTCAACCATCTGACATGGGCATGGGCACTTTCCACGAAATCAAGTTGCTCAAAGTCCCATTCAGCCTGGCCTTGAACACTTCCAGAGAAGGGGAATTAGAACCTAAAAAATAAAAGTGTGTACATAATAACTTTTAAAACAAAACCTGGGGAGAAAATTCTTTTGGAAAAGCTTGATTTATTTTTTGTTTTTTGTTTTTTTTTAGTTTTAATTTTGATTCATGTTTTTAAAAGATTTCTCCTTCTACCATTCTCTGGCCACATCTTTTATACATGACACCTAGTTTTGATAGCTAGGTTGTAGCAAAAACTGCAAGTTGTTTGGTTTTCTGTTGACATTTTTTCCTTCTGTTTTTGTTTACTTCAGATCTTTTTTTTTATCTTTGTTTTTCTTTTCTTTTTTCTTTATTTTGTTGTTGTTGTTGTTCTGTTTTAGGTTTTGACTTTTTCCATTGTAATTTGTACAGAAGAATAACTGTATTGGCTCAGGCCAAAGGTCAGTAGATAGATCAGTATTCTGTCTCCAGGAATGCTCATAAGAGATACACCATTAATGTACCAGTATAAAAATTCCTGTTAAAACTTCTTGGGGATATAGGGGTCATGGTAAACCTGTGTTTTTGTTGTTTTTTTTTTTTACTTTCCTTAGTTACTTTTCACTTTTTTTTTTCTTTCTGTTTTCCTTTAAATATATAAGTTCTAAAACCAAATGCTTATTCCACTTATCTTAGCAGTTACATTTCTGCAGGGTTGTGTTTTGTTGCAATTGTTTCTTTAAAAAAACACTAGATAAAACTGTGAAAGGCTGTTCAGCGCAGAAGACACGGAGGGTTAGTTGGAACTCCAACTACTCCCATGAAAGAATTTCTGATTGAAAATATTTCCCATATTTATTAAATCATTTTCTTCGACTTTTTTTTTCCCCATTACATTGCTGTTATTTAGGGGATAAAAATATCAGAACTTTATATCAGCTTTTCTACTGGAGAGTCAGGCAAGCAGGAACATGCCACTTTTCAGAGTTACTATTTTTATAATTATGACTAGATATGTCTTCAGATGTCATGATGAGAATTTTCTTACATATATCTACAACAATGAATAAAATACTATTGATAGGTATTCCAGATATGTTCTGTAAGGAATACTGAGATGGATGTTTATTTTTATCTATGGCTAAAATACAGCATAAATGACTATCAAATATTATATAGCCTGTGAAATTGCTGTATTGGCATAAGCTAACCAATGTGTGCACCAAAAGAGTAATTAGACTTGATTAATGATCTTATTTTTGTCTTTTTGACCTGAACATTATTCGGGAGATATTAAATGAAATGTTTTGTTTGCAGTAACTACTCTTTTATTTAAAAATATGAGATATGGAGGATGTTCTATTGTAAACTAGAAAACTTCATTCTGCCTGCTGTGAGTTATGAGTGTATATCAAATTTTAATGAAAAAGAATAAATAAATTTTCTCACAGTTCACCATCATCTACTATATCACTCCGTTCATCCCATATAATATGTAATAAACTGAATGCTTCAATTTTTGCTTTATGTGACCATTTACAACCAGGACTATTGCTAGAGAAATTGTCATCTCACAGTAGTTCACATAACCAGTCAGTAGATTAAGGTTCCATGCCATACATCTTGACTGAAAAACACATGCTTTAAAAAAAAAATTAATAAAAGCTAAGACTGACAAAATTCAAGGTACATAAATTAAAGTATATTAACAGTAATGTAGAACTGTACTCCTCAGCTCTGATCTTGACTGGGAAGAGAAGGGAAAGGAAAAGGAAAAGAGTAAGGTAAAGGAAAGGGAAGGGAAAGGGAAAGGGAAAGGGAAAGGGAAAGGGAAAGGGAAAGGGGAAAGGGGGAAGGGAAAAGGGGAAAGGGAAAGGGAAAAGGAAAAAACAAGAAGCCAGTGAAGTAGGTGAGGCAGTCAGTGCTCTCTTTATTCACTATGTTGCCTGATTAATATTTCTATTACTATTATAGTATTACCCTTCCAAGAAGAAAGTTCTAACACTCAAAAACAAGCAAACAAATATTCTAAATAATAATTTTATTAAGAAACCTCTAGGATATTTGCTAGTACATTCCAAAGGAATTAGAGAAGGCTAGTGGAGGGGAAGCTAGACTGATTTAAAAATCTCTGATAGAATCAGGAAGAATTTTTTAAATAAAACCTTGTTTTAAACCTTCTTTATATTCATCATATCATTGTTCATTTCTGTGAGAATAAAATATGAATAAAATGTGCCACAGCACAGTTGGTAGTAAAGAAGCTTGGGTAAGTATACAGAACAGATGGCGAAAGTGAGGAGCACCCGAAGTCCCCCTGAAGTTTACTGGATTTCTGTTAAATCTCATTTTCCCTAATAAAGACTTCCAAATAGTTTTCTTAATAATTTTATATCTAAAGTTATGAGGGATACCTACTGAAATTCGTATTGAATAACAATACAAAACTAGTTATTTCTTCCAGAAATGAACATATGTAAAAACTGATCTGATTTGAAGGCATTTTTTCCTACTCTTATTAATGGTTTCTACTGAAGGAAGGATAAATGTAGTCTAGGTCCTTCAGCTTAGTATGATCTATGCAGGACTAGACAGAAAAACCATTCCAGGAGGAACCTCTGATGAAGTATTTTTGATTTTCCTAGAGAGCTGATATTTATTATACATTTATCATTATTTCTCATGATAAAGGCTGAAGATGAGTAAGGCAAACCCCATGTTCTATATGAAATTCTGAGCCATTAGCATTTAAATATATATATGTGTGTGTGTGTGTGTATATATATATATATATATATATTGTTTTTTAAAAAGAATCTGCTACTTTAGAACTGTTCCTAAAAAGAAGAACATTCATTTTAGTTCAGTTCTGAGAAGACAATTTTTATCTTTATAATTTTTATCTATTATGGATGATGATGAGAAAATGAAAAGTACAGAATAAAGGTATTTTAAAATCTTCCCCCATTATAAAATGATTGCTGTACTTACTGTAAATGAAATCTAAGAAGTTTTTTAACATTTTTTGTGAGTACCAGGTTCCCAAAAACAAAGATAAAGACGATTCCATGGCAGCTCCAGAGATCTAAAAGTGTGTTTATTTGTTTATTTATTTATTTAAAAACAGAGAAGCTAGCCCAATTTTTAAAACGAACTCTTAGGACTAGATATCCACCTTTTGGCCAGCTCTCAGGGAAGAGAGTCTTCTGCAGTATTATTTAAGCCTAGCTGCATATATATGCATCTGTCTCTTAATACTTTTTGTATATGCTGGCTAATTTTAACCACATTTGACAGCTAAGTCATAGTGAATTCCCTTTGTTTGTGCCCTCAATGAGAAGGAGACTGAATCTCAAGATCAATCTTAATTAGACACTAGAGAGGCAATGCCAGAATATACTACAGTACACTCCACAGCAGGGAAAACATAGTGAAAGAACTCACCTAATAAAAGCATGAGTCCAAAATTTGGCAGTGGAGGCTAGTATTTGTTAGCTCTTCTACTTATGTTGTTATGCATGTATAACATATAATTATTTTGAATTTCTTTAATTCTTATGGCTTTTAAATGTTTCAAATCATTTCTTAGTATTATTTGTAAAGACTAGTAAGACTCAAGTGAACAGACCACTCTGAGATCCTTAATGTAGAAAATTTTCTTCCTTTTTATTAGTGATTCCATAATATTGAAATGTTTCTTGCCTAAATGGGAGAAAATCCATTGTGACAGATCATTTTTCTACATCAGTGAAGTTCACATCAGCAGCTCAGATTTTTTTTTAATATGTTCCTTATTTGAAAGCACACACCAGATCAGTTTGCTAAATAATATGGTCAAGAGAGTGAATTCCAAAAGTTTGGTATGAAAAATTGAAGATACGCTGTCTACAGTTGAATTTGTGATCTTAAAACCACAGCTGAAAATAGTAATAGAAGGGCTGCCTCCTATTTGATTATGCTGCCCCATGACAACAGAAGCAGATGTTGGCAGTAGAAGTTGAGCATTCTTGAAAATATTTTGCTAAATTTGGCACCAATGCGACAGATGGCAGCAAAGGGACAGTCTGACAAAATGGTGTCTGACATGGAAGTGCTTATGAAGCAAAGGTGTGACATTAAATTCCTCCAAGAGGAAAAAAGTGGCACCCATTGATGTGCATCAACACTTGCTGGATGTTGATGGAGACAAAACAGTGAATGAGAGCACAGTGAGGCAGTGGGTGGTGTATTTCAGCAGTGGCAACAGAAATGTGAAGGACAAGCCATGTTCTGGCCATGCACAGCTGGTGCAGAACGTCACGAGTGCAGCATGCAGGCTCTTGTTCATTGCTGGCAAAAATGCATCAGTAATGGTGATGACTGTATTGAAAAATAGTGTTTTGTAGCTAAGAATTTGCTCTATCAAGTAGTGTCATTATTCTCTTTGTTGCAGTTTCCATGGAAATAAGTAGGCATTATTTTTGGAGTAACCTATATATTTTACCATTCTAGACTGTTCTTCCATGCTAGCTTGAAATACTGTTTTCAAAAATATTCTTGATATTTAGTACATTTACTAGAGCATTATGGAAATAAGATTGAAAAGGGTCGTGAACTCCATCTGGTTGCTCCATAGTCCCACTGGCTATATCAGACTTTATCTTGAGGTTTTCTTTAACTGCAGCACTAGCTTTTATAATTCCAACAACTCAGGTGGCTAACCATATGTGTTCTTAATGAGTCAGGGAATTAATTACCCATTTAATTCCTTTACAAAATTTCCTTTCTTTTAGTAAGAAATCTTCCTTGAAACAATTCTATCTTCTTGCACATTCTCTGGCTCTTTGTTACTGTTGGATGTTTGATGCTCGATTTTTGTGAAACTGGCGTAGGAATTGGCAGGAACATATCTGTGCATCATTCTGCAGAGGTTTCAAAGTCTTTAAGTAAAAACTTTCATAACCCTGTAGCAACAAATAAACTCTTATCCAGAGAAACTGATTATCCAAAGAAAAATTGCAAAGAACAAGCATAGTTCTCTGTAGATTTTTAGTTTCACTTAAAAGATCTTGAAAGCATTTTCTTCAAATAACACCTTCTCTGTACTACTTCATGGAAACAGCCAAAAAAAGTTTGCTTCAAAGGATTTTCCTTAAACTTGCAAGCAACAAGTTCCCTAGAGTCTCTTGAGATAGATTTCAAAAGTTTGAATGAAAGCAACTGGAATGTGAACATCTCAATCTGGGCCATGCTGTATGCTCTGTCATCAATGGAACAAAGTAACTGCTTCTGGAAAATGAGATATATGATGTACTGAAAAACTTTTGAGAAGGATGTCTTTCCCACCAGTAACTATAAAAGACTTTTTAAATAACTTGCTTAGACTTCTAGGTCTAGCTTCTAACTTCATTGTAAGGTAAAATAATTTATATTGCTCACATGCAAACATTTTCAAGATTTTAGTATTATTTCTCTTCTGTTTTAGATCTCTGGCACTATCAAGGAAGAAACTGATAGATTAATAATAATAATAGTAATAATAATGATAGTGATATGCAACTTCAAGAAAAATGATAGTTATCCTTGTATTAGTCACAATCACTATTAAGGGTCATATTGCAGGACTTAATAGAACAATAAGCCAGTAGCCAATGTTCTGCATAAATAATGAGCCAAATCAAAATCAGTCATGCATCTAATTGGGACATTTGTACTACACTGCTTGAGGCATAGAATACTTTTCTATGCAAGATATGTGCTTGGCAAATTTAATCAGATAATCAACTCCCAGTCTCATTTCCTTTTTCTGAAACTCTTTGTGGCAGTAGGCATAGGTAAGGTAGCATTTCTACTGATCATGGTATTTGACAATCTTAAAAAAAAAAAAAAAAGAAAGAAAGACAGAGAGAGCTGTGTTATTTAAGACAATAAATACCTGTAAAGAGGATTTTGTGCATATTACTAGTTTTTTTAATAATATTCAAGCCTAGAAGTGAAAGAACCGGACTGGTGACCCAAGTTCTCTTTCTACCCTGATTTTTGATCATTGCCATATCTTTGCCCATTTTTGTATCTCAGTCTCCTCCTTTCTAAAATAAAAGTAATGGTAAAATATTTATTTCTATTTCACTTTAAGAGATTAGTTTTCAAAACAGGCTGAGAGCTTTCACTGAAATATTAGAAAAATCTAACATCTTGCCAAGATCAAGGTCAAAAGCTCGTTGGACAAAACAGTGTAAACACTACCCAAAAAGTAAGCTAGGGTGTTTAGGAAGATTAGATAGTAATTTTCATCCTCAAGAGAAAAACTAGCAGTCAGGAAGAAATTATTTCCACACCTGAGATGGCCAGAGTCCCAGCTGAGCTCCCAGATAGATTCATCCAACCCACCTGTGGTCACTCAAATTATTCAGTCAATCTTTTCCATGAGGCTTTCTCTCCTGCGGGTCCTAGGAAGAGGCTTGGATTGTGGACTCACCACATAGACAAGCAGCAGCCCTTCTTAGGCATTTTGGACCATGTTGCAGTTCATGTGGCAATGCCATATTTGATAACTTGCAGAGAAATCTTTCTTTGTGTTGAGGCGTTGTCAGGACCTGGTCATATGACAGGACATGAACAGGAATTATGTGATGGCCAAAAAAACACATTGTTAATATGGCAAACACAAAGACAATCATATGAGAGGAGGAATTGCAATGTGTGTTCCTCAAGAGATCTTGTGGTAACATTTATTCAGCAGTACAAGTTCAACCATCCAAAATTATGAAAATATGGTAGTATAGAATGTCTTTATACAGCAGCCGAAGGGTTTTGTTTTTTTTTTTTGATAAACGCTCAGGAAGGACAATTTATTGTGTGCAGAAGAATATATGAGAAACGTATTTCAAATTTCAGTAAAAAAGTAAAAATACTGAAGGTAACTGATTTCTGAATACTGAAGTACACTATGTCTCAGTTAGTTATTAGTTATTTCAATCTGTTTAGCTTGCTAGCGTATAGAAACAAAAAGTTCTGAATATCACTTTGCTGCCATGCTAGTGAGACTCTCCAGCTCAATTATGGTCTGCTTGTGAAATAATATCAGATGAATTTAAAAGAGGGAGAGCAAAAATATCCTAAGAGTCCAACAAATGCAAAACTAGTTTTGCATTATATTAGAAATTTCAAAATTAGATTGCTATCTAGTACCAGTGCTTTGGGTTTGTTTATGATAGGCTATTTTGTTGAATTTTTGAGAGCTTTTGACTTTAAGAGATTAATCCTGGTTAGCTAGTAACAATTTTCGTTCTGTAGATAGGAAATAATTACCTGCTTTGGCAGGGGGGTTGGACTCAATGATCACTGGAGGTCCCTTCCAACCCCTACAATTCTGTGATTCTGTGAATTTGATTTTGATACCATTTTGATGGTATAAAGCTATCGGAGGGATTTTCTGTGTTTGGTAAAAATAAACTGAGAAAGTTCAGAGAATTGGTATAGAATTGGCAGACCAGGGAATAATGTGAGTTCAGTTGCATTCCTTTACAAAATATCTATAGCTCAATATCATGCTTAAGTATGGTGAATTCGCTAGGGTCATGTCTCTGATTAATTTAGCAGTCTGTAGACTGAGGCTGGACAGAACCGTTTGTCTAAAGTTATTAATCAGGTGGTTATGATTAACAGGATGGAAAACTGTATGTTAAGGCATATTGTCTTTGTTGTTAAAATTTATTTTGAAGACCTCAAGAAAATTCTCAGAAACAACTGATTCAGGTTTGGGGAAAAAATGTTGATTGCCTTTGTTAAAATTCCAGTGGCCAGGCATTACTCTTCTTGAGTTTGACTATGACTTAAGATAATTTTTATGGAATTGGATTTTCACTGAATTCATTGTTGCTCCAAGTTGCTCTTTGAAATAAATAAGATCACGATTAAATGGCATTCAAATTTCCATCACTACTATGCATCTGGATTCCTCAAAAATAAGTATTAAGACATTACAAATAATGATGTACACCAGTTTCTGACCACTACTGTAGAATTTATTTATTTATTTGTTTGTTTGCAGTAGAATAACAGAGGTTTTCCTTTTTCCAATGCTATCAACATTTGTGTCAGCAACAAGAAAGGTTCTGTTGCTGTGCTAAGTCTTCACGTGCTTCACTTTCAATTCTGGTGCATATTGGAGCTGCTACTGTTGTACTTAGTGATATGGAATTCTTCCTTATTCATAGTCCTGTTATAACCAGAAATTTGCCTTTATATCAATGTTTTTGTCCTAAGCCTTAATAGCAATAGTTTAACCAGGGACAAAAGCAGGTTTCATTTTGTTTTGTTTTGTTCTGTCTTATTTTCATAATTTCTACATAATAAACTTTAAAGTATATAAAAAACAATTGTCACTTTGGAGGATTGAAATTTAATTACCAGTGGCACCTGAAGCCTTGTGAATTCTGCTCCTCATCACAGTCTTCTGCATTTTACCCAAGAATTTGCACACCATTGGAGCCAAGTAGTGGGTATCACTAAAGGAATGCAGGATAACGTTGAAAGTATACTGATAGGCATGATAAGTATGCACACTGTAATTGTATATTTCTCTTTGTTTGGAAATCTCACATGGAAACTGGGTTAATTTTGTGAGGATATATTATTTAAGGCTATTTTTTTTCCTGTGGCTTAGGGATGAAATGGGAGAAAGTATTTGAATGTGAACTGTTTTGAAAGATAGTAATGGCTGGTTTCTTTTGAAAAATATGGAGAGGTCTGACACTCACAAAAAGTGAGGTGAAGAAAATAAGTCTGAAGGGTCTTTAAATTGAAGATAGTTCACTGGGGATAATGTGAGAATATGTCCATTACCAGTGTAGAACTCCAGAAGAGGCAATAAAAGGCTCAGAGCAGCAATCCAAAACATGATCTTCTCTTTCTGAAGGAAACAGATCTCAAGATTCGGAAAAACAACTGCAATGCTTTCAAAACAACATTATGGAAGAAGAAGGTACTAGATGACAACTTTAGCTGCTTAAACAGAAATAAAGGTATGAGCCTATATTGTCCAAGATGGAGCAGGAAAAAAAAAAAAAAAAAATCTTTTCAATCTTAAATGTGTATTTAAAATGACACTAGTTTCACAGGAAAAATGTTAACCATATTACAGTCCCCATGAGCCAGCTTAGGAATCATCCATCTTTTATTTTGACAAAATTATTTTTGAGTTTATCCTTTAGATTTAGGATGACCTTTTGATTTCAAGAATTTGAAAAGTTCTGGCAGACTCTGGATAATTCCATATTACTCTGCAAATTCTTTCATCGTTGGGCCATGTCTGCATGTTCTATGGCAACACAGCTTGGACTTACCATATCCCTTATAATTTATACCCTAAAAATGTTAGAAAGTCCATTCTCTTATCATTTGGTTCAATCTTTTCAATGCTTATTTTTATTACTGTCAGACCAAGAGGAAGGGAAGAGTATAATTAAAACTAAACTACATGTTAACATTTTTAAATAAATTTTGCTTTTAAAATGGAAAAAAGTAAAAAAAAAACACTTGAAGATTCTGATGATGTAATGTATATTTGGTTCACAAAATCATTTTACCTTTGATCATTAATCAATGTGTAAGTGAGGAAACATGCTGCACAGTTACACTTTTCTTCACTTTGGAGGTCAGACAGGGTAGGGAAACTGCTTTTTCATTCAATTGCATATAAACATGTCCCCAGCCACTGCTTAAGCCAATTCGTACATAGAATGTTAAACTACTGCATATGAAGTTAGAAGCAAATTAATATTTCATGAAAATTCTGCATTAACCCCTTGATCCTGACCTTCAGGTTTAATGTGGAACTGGAACAAAGATGTAAACCAAAAGCTTCAGTGCTGCAGTAACAACAAAGAACACAACTTCTAGACGTACTCCCTTTCCTTTCTGTTCAAAATATCCATCAGCTTTCACACAGCTCTAGATATTTCTTGTTTGCCCCAATACATTGTCTATCTCCACAAAAATCCATTCAAGAGAGGAAAGTGGCTTTCATTTACCTATTTACCTCACATCTTAAAGAAGCATAAACTTCAAATAGGACAAAATCATTTAGAGGCTTGCTGGGCTTTGACCAGTACTTGTTGAAAGTCTGAAGATATGGTCATGTATCTCTATTCGTGTTGGTATGGTTGTTTTGAGCCATCACCTTTCACCATGGTGCTACGATATCAAGTGGTTTTGCTGAAGATGCTACTCTTAAATTTGGAGTCATCTGTTACAGTTTGCTGCTCATAGAGCTCATGTTTTACTGACAAGGCACATGCCCATCCATTGGCTGAGTTAAGATGGTTGGACAGTCAAGTGAGTGAGAGGAGCTGCAACTATGGTATGGGCAAGATGTAGATGACAATCACTGCAAGTGAAGAAATTCCTTGCTGTAGATAAAGTTTAGCCGTAGAAATAGTCTCTTAAAGAGATGATAAAGGTTGTTGACTCTCATTACTCAAAAGAAAACCAAGAGCCACAGAAGAACAAAATCAGTCTCTGGCAATTGTGCTTATAAGGTATACCTCATTTATAATAGTACACCTCAAGAACTTATTCCCTCCACTCTGATTCTGCTTAGTATTTTATATGTTATATAATCCTGAGTCTCCTGATAGGGTAAAAAGGAAGAAAAAACAGAAACTGAAATCTATGAGATTCCAACATTTCACACAGCATGTGGCATGCATAAAGATACAGTCCTTAGTAAGGAAAAAACTGATCAACCTTTCCATCCACCAGTTGTTTTTAGGACCCCTTAATATACTAAAACTGACAGATAGATACCAAATTCAGAATTGTATTGTAAATCTACCTCTAAAAGTGCTCAAATACAAAAATTCCTAGCCTCTACGTGACCATGGAAATACTTCAGAGTGGAAGAAATATAGATTAATGCTGTGCTGTCTCCCTCATTCTATTGGGAACAAGAATGAAGAACCATGACTTTCCTCATTACTATCAGAAGCATTCTTTCTGAAACTTCAAGATGGAAAAATTCATAGAATCTTAGAATCATTTGAGTTGGAATTGACCCTTAAAAGCAATCTTGTCCAACTCCTCTGCCATAAACAAGGACACCTATGACTACATTAGGTTGCTCAGAGCCCTAACCAGCCTGGCCATGAGTGCCTCCAGGAACAAGGCATCTGCCATTCTCTGGGCAACCTGCTCCAGTGCCTCACCATCCCTATTGTAAAAACCTTCCTTATACCCAATCTAAACCTCCCCTCTTTTAGTTTGAAACCATTTATCTTTGTCCTGTCATAACAGACCCTGCCAAAGAGTTTTCCCTGTTCTTTTTTACAGCCCTTTTTTAGATACATTAACTATACCTTTGCTAAACACTCATAAAGCCAGAGTGCCTGGTTGTAGCTGTGACAGACACTGCAACAGGAACCATGCAGGTGTTTAGCTGGGGCACAGTGAGCTGCAGAACACAGAAGTGAGAGGAGACTACCAAATTTGATGCAGAAGTCTTTCCTTGTTAAATTTTAGCATAAAGGAATCATTTCACAAATCTTTCTTTCTTTGAAGAATTTGAACTATTCATAATATAAATGATAAAATAGATATGGGACTTCTTTTTCTTTATACTTTCAATCTCAACAGCAGTGCATATTTCAAATAAAAGTAAAATAATTACATTCTTTAGTTTGTGCAATTTTTGATAAAATAGTACATTTATATGTTAATTTTTCTAAGATCAACTTTATTTATCTACAGGAAGCTATTCCAAGATTGTTTTACATTTTCTTCACTTCTGAAATGTTATCACATTTAATTGCCTGATCTTATTTGGGTTGCAATCATAGTCATTAATTAGCAGGAAGGTGAGGGACAGCATCATATCTAACTATCTGTTATGGCTGCTTTAATGAGGAAAATACCTGCCATCATTTTAAAGGCATCCTGTATACTTCACAAATGCAGCTTGCTGTAGCATTCTCATTTAGACTGTGAACATCAAAGGAAATTGATGTCAGGTGTGAACAGAAGCTGTTGAATATATCTGTTGAGGAAGCTGAGTCTGGGTGGGAGAGATGAAGGGCAGCTTAAAACATTAACAAAACTACAGGTAATTAGTGTAAACTTTCAAGGGTAAGGTATGCTTGAGGAATAAAAATGTTGTTTATAGCTATTCCCTGTAGTGTCACTATTGCTAAGGGTCTGTCAATGTTTTCATTTATAAAACTCTATTTTTATAGGATTGTACACTCACAATAAAAAATGTGCTTGGGGCTAGAAGTTGACAATTTAAAGAAAAAAAAATTGTTTTTGTTGTTTTGATGATTTTTAAAAATTATATGAGTGTACGAATAACAATTTTATCTGTTCTGACTGGTCGTTTTCCTCTGTATAATTCAGCTGTTTGTTTAAAATCAAATTAATGAAATTTGGCAAGCAATTAGTTCCTAGCATGGACTAATCAGTGTTGGAATTCTTGGAAAAAAATAAATAAACCAAGATTATTTAGTGATTCACAGGCACAACTACACCTTTCAAAGGGAAGTGTAAAGAATTCAGAGCATTTATGGAGTATCTTGAATGAGTATCTTTGTTCCAAGAAAAATGTTACGGTATAATACCTGGAAAAAAGCTTTGAGAAGTGCTGAAAAAAACTGCAGCATGGTCAGTTATCAAGATATTGTAAGCTTACTATGTAATATCGGGCTTGCCAATTGGCTGCTAGTGATGTTGTCATATCTCAATAATTTTCCATAAATAAGATATAGTAGGAATCTTTATAGGCTACTGATATCCTTAGGCTCCTCAAACTTAAGAGAAAGGCGAAGTAATTTCCTGGAATTAAAAAAAAAAAAAGAGTTTTTTGACTCTTGTTCTGTAATTATAGCAGAAATATATATATATATATATATATATATATATATATATATATATATATATATATATATATATATATATTTGCCATTATTCCATATTGAAGTCTGTTTACTGTAAGAGGTGTTTTTTCCCCTCACTGCATTATAACAATAACAGCAGTGTAATGACATTTGCACTTCTCTGAGACAGATCCTTTTAAACAGAAATTTAAGGGCTAAATATTCCATAGGTTACATGAGTGTCTGTATAGAATAGTGTTTACTGTTCCTACAAATTTGTTCTTTTTTGCCTTCCAAGATTTTTGATTGCTTGTAATTGAAATATCTATTATGTAGATGATGGAAATATAGGCAAGTAAGTAGTTGGCTCAAATGCTTCTCAACAGAGCAATACCACCATTGGAATGGAAGTCAGTTCTCTTGAACTTTCATCCTAATGCTTTATCCACTGCCTGAATATGCCTCTATCAATCCATTGAAATCCTGGAAGCAATCATTGTTATATGTTACAAAATAAAGCCCTTTACTCCTTACTCATCAGTGACCAGTTTCAAACTCGGTGTGTCAGCATATTGTGTATGATGGAGGAATTAATCCCACTGTTACAAATCCTTGCTCCAGCAGTTTTTGGTGAAATATGACTTTTTAATGAAAGTGCATCCATTTTTAATGATTTCTGGCCGTGATTTTTGAGAAGGATTTTACATTCTGTGATGAATACTACAATTGCAGTTTCTGTGGGCTCCATTAGAAACTTGAAGACTTTCATTCTACTCAACAGTTGTGGGACTTTTAAACATGAATTCAGGTATGTGTGCCAAGGATCATGGTCATCTAACCTAACCACCTGCATACAGTTCGATAGAAAATATCTCAAGCATGATTCCTTGTCTTTAGAAACAGAGCATATTTTAGAAACATCTAAACACAAATCAGCATTTTCTCTTAGTAGTTTAATAACATTTTAGGAGAGAGAATGAATTTGCTCTTGCCATATTGTACTTCATGAGAATTTACAAGACCAGAGTTAGTGTAAATAAAGTTCTTTGGTCTAGGGGTTAGGCTGCTTCTGCCAGGGAAATTGAGTGGGAATTACTAGTCTCAATCCAGATATAAGCTATATAATAAAGCCAGTCTGTGGATAATAAAGACTTCTGATCTTCAACAGACTCATTTTTGGGGAGCTTTTTTGTCCATCCCTGTACCTTAATCTAATCAGCTGCTGCCCCCATATAAAGAGCCTGGATTCTGCCTTTAGATCCCTGACTGCAATTAAATTTTGTATAAAACACTGAAGGAAAACTTGGCAAAAGAGGTCTCACATATTCATACTTTCTTTTTATGAACACAAAAATATGTTTGTGTGCAATAAATGCCTGTCATCTTAAATAGTAAAGAATGTACTGCATTCTGCTTGTTGTTTTTATTTTGTTTTTAATGATAAAAGTGCTTTAATTTCAAGTAAAATGTAAACCACAGTGAAAGAATTAACATTTCAGGAAAGGTGTTGTAAGGAAGACTGCAAGTAAAACAAAATAAAGCAAATAATATTCTATTTCATGCAAAAGGAAACAAGACTGCTCTTGTAATTCAGTTGACCTTGAAAGAGATATGACGCAGACATTTTGTTGAATAATGATATACCTAATATTAATTCAGGGATGACAAACACTATTTTAGACAGTTTCCAGTGACTGACAGGTAGTGATGTCCTATGAAATGCCTGAGCAGAACTCTTTCACCATTTCAACAATTATCTTCCTTTTTCTCTGAAGTTAAACAATAGATGAGACCTCCTAATGGCTTTCCATGTGTTCATCACAGCTACCTGCGTGAATTTGCAGTAATTAAGCAATCTGAAACACTGACTGACCCAGAGAGAAAGCTATTCCATACCGATGGCGTCCTTGAAATGTCTTCATCATCAAGCAGTCTCTTCTCTTCATCTCAGTGAAAGCTAGTGTCAGCACTACCATGTAGCAATCCTTTCTGTAGAACAGCTATTGAACTCTCATAAGGATGTTTTTTATATATATATAAACACACACACTCTCACACACACATACACACACACACACACACAAAAAAAAAAGGAAAAATAAATTAAAAGAGAAAAATCACACAGAAAGGCAGTGCGGGCAGAGAAATGGCCCAGTGAAACTGTTTCTGTTATTAGGAGGGAGGGAAAGGGGGTTTGGTAAGGATGAAAAAATGTCTTTTTTTTTTTAAGGTCAAAAATATAATTAGCATTTAAAAGGATGTAAAGATGCACTACCTCAGGGACCACAATGGCCAAATTTGTGCCATTTAATGTCAACAACCATTGGAGTTGTGAAAAAATTAATAGAGCCTTGTGTGATTGATAACATACTTCATCTACCATTCCAGTACAAAAATCCCACAGGTTTAGAAGCAAGGAACAATGTTTAGATCGCTTTTCAAAGGAGGCTGTTTGAAAGACGTACTTATGGGCTTTAATTAGCTTCTGAAATCCGTGACAACCTTCCCCACTTCCACTACCAAAAAGTAAAAATACCTTGTTTAATTATTAACTATGTAAGTTGAACTTACTGTGTCTCCTCAGATACAGGACATTTTTTCTGGACACTGCTGTTCAAAATTTATAAAAAACGCAGACTTTCTCCAGGGTTTTTAATGGTAGAAAATCTGTAGTTCATGTTAGGAAAAAAAAGAAGGGGGACCACTTATAGGGAGAGGAGTTAAACAATGACTTCAGTGACATTCTATAAATAACATACACTTTGACTTGAGACTGTTTATTTTTCACTTATTGGTAGACTGCACACATTTTTCTACTCTGTTCTGAAAAAAAAAGATTTAACATTTTGGTCAATATGATTTTCAGAATCACACTGATAATTTGCTCTGAATTGCATGTGCTCTTGCAGCCCAGAAAGCCAATTGCACCCTGTGTTGTATCAAGAAGCATGACCAGCAGGTCAAGGAAGTGATTCTCCCCCTCGGTTCATGTGGGGCTCCACTCGCAGGGCTGTGTTCAACTCTGGGGTCCTCAGTGTATAATTACATGAAACTGTTGGAGTGGTTCCAGAGGAGGGGTGAGAAGGGATCAGAAGACTGGAACACCTTTCCTGTGAAGAAAGGCTGGGGGAGATGGGCTTATTCAGCTTGGAGAAAAGAAGGCTCTGGCAAAACCTCACTGCAACCTTTCAGGACCTAAAGGGAGGCTGCAGGAAAGATTGGGAGGGACATTTTTATCAGGGACATTGGCAGAAAACGGGGTAACAGTTTTATTTCTAAAGATGGTAGGTTTAGATTAGACATTAGGAAGAAATTCTTTAACTCAGAGGGCGGTGAGGCGTTGGCAGAGCTGCCCGGAGAAACTGTGGCTCCACATCCATGGAGGCGCTCAAGGCCAGATTGGATGGGGCCCTGGGCAGCCTGAGCTGGTGGGGGGCCAGCCCTGCACACAGCACGGGTTGTGGCTGGCTGGGCTGTGAGGACCCTTCCAATCCAAACTATTCCATGATTCTACGATTCTATGAAGCAATAATGAAAACCATGTTTAAGGTCTCCCAAGTCACAAGTCATGTAGGGAATGTGTATTGTTCATGTGAATTAGAAAAACAGCCTGATGTAAATGTAAAACAATCATTTAATTACAAATCTATTTATGTCTTTGGGGCACCACCTTTCTATATATTTTAAGAATTACATTTTTGACATGATTTAGAGTCATACTGTAATGCAACGTTTTAGATTTTTGTGCCACAAATTCTGCAATATTTTATTAATTAGAAATTATGTAAAGCAGTGTAAGAAATTAACAGTCTGCCCTGCTCCTTTGTGGATGATATATACTTTCCAAGTAACTTAGAATATTTGTTATTAAAACCAGAATATATGAGGGCTGCTCCAATAGGTAATACCTCCTGTTTTATGATGCTGACTCATGACAACAAAAGCAGATACTGGTGGTATGGAAGTAGGGATTGAACCTTTCCAATATTCCATTGTGTTTTGAAGCCGTGAGACACATGGCAGCAGAGGGGCAGTGTAGCAAAAATGGTATCATCATGGAAGTGCATGGAAAAAACGATGTGACAGTGAATTCCTCCATATGGAAAAAATGGCACCCACTGACATTCACTGATTCTTGCTGAACGTTGACAGAGACTGAGCAGTGGATGTGAGCATTGTGAGGCAGTGGGTGGTGCATTACAGCAGTGGTGACAGACAATGAGTCACCTTCACCGGTACAGATTGTTACAAGTGTGACATGCTGGCTCTTGTTCATTGCTCACGAAAATGCATAGCTAATGGTTGTGATTAAGCTGAAAACTACTGTTCTGTATTCAAGAATTTCCTCTATGAAATAGTGCTAGTGTGCTCTTTGTATCTGTTGTAGTTTCCTTTGAAATAAAGAGAATGCTTTTTTTTTTAAGCAACCTACCTATATACTTAGATGAATATAAGTCATTGGGCACTGAAAATGTTTTCAGATATCCTTACATATTTTCCCTATTATTTTGTGCCATTAAGATTATAATCTCAGTGAAAAGATTTCTACCATTTAGAGCTGGATAAGATCTAACACATTATATCATACTCAGTATGGAGTAGCACCAAAGTGCAATGCATCACTACCTGATTACCTGATTACTGCAGCACTGATTTAGCCACAAATCCTAACATGTTCCTGAAGTGTTGCAACAAAACAATTCTAACTGATCCTGTCAGGAGTAGATCTAGTTGAGGGAAATCACTGGGGAAAGAGGTGAGATTATTAACCAAAAATTGAATTGTTGGTAAAAAATTTAATCAAAACCTCATTGTGAGCAAAAAGAGCTATAGATCTCAAAACTACCACTGTAGCAGTCACCTAATGCGTTTAAAAAAGTGCTGTATCAGTATGAACTGTCCTAGTGATGGTAACTACGTGCCAGTGGGAAGAAACCAGTTTTTCTGTCACAGAATCATAGAATGGCCTGAGTTGAAAAGAACCACAATGATCATCTGGTTTCAACCCCCCTGCTATGTGCAGGGTCACCAGCCACCAGACCAGGCTGCCCAGAGTCATATCCAGCCTGGCCTTGAATGCCTCCAGCGATGGGGCATCCACAACCTTCTTGGGCAACCTTTTCCAGTGTGTCACCACCCTCTGTGTGAAAATCTTCCTTCTAATGTCTAACCTAAACCTGCCCTGTCTCTGTTTAAGACCATTCCCCCTTGTCCTATCACTCACTATCCACCCTCGTAAAAAGAGGATGTCATGTTCCTCAATGTCATTTTTCTTCCATGTTCTCTTTAAAAATTTTTTGCAAAATCATGTGAAAAGTTCTTAAAGCCCAGTTATATGCTCTGAAATCAATAGTTCAGTGTAGGAGGTCACTATGCCAGGGTTGGTAAATCTTTATCACTTGAGCAGTAGCACTCAGTATCTCTTGCTTCTTGATAAATTGCGCAGACAGTGAAGATGTAAGAGAAACAAGCATAGATGGAAATGACTAATAAAGGTGACAAACTCTGAAACAGGGCTTAATTCATATGATATGCATTTAACTTAGGTAAAAAGTATCTTATCACACACAACACTTTCAATAAATAAATTTATTCAAGAATTTTAAGTTATAGGGAAAAGCTTCCTGAGTAGTCTAACACTGCAATAATTTAATGGGACTCTCCATATTCCAGATAATAAATGCACAGCAATTCCTGTCAAGTTATTTACCCTCAGAAAAGCTGATGGATGGAATCATTCTCTAAATACAATTCACCTCTGCAGGCTAACAAGCAACAAAAGTACTGGCCCTAGAAAAGGAGTAACAATGGCAGCATCATAAAAATGAATGTAATACTAAGACAACAGAATTAATTATTATTTTAATTATTATTCTTTGTACTTCATTGGATCTCAGAGAGTGAGAAAGGATACCACAAGTATATGTTATAAAAACCTTCTCTGGTAATAGATATTTCATCATTCCTCAGGATGTGTCTAAAATACCTGTACACTAAGGATTAAATAAATGAATTTGGCAGTATTGTATACTGTAATTACACATAGAGAACTCTAGGAAAAGGCTGGTCTGCATTTCTGCACATCCTGCTGTCAGCCTATACCATCTTCCCCACTGCCATAAAAATTAATTCTGCTCATTACTTTTTGTCTCTGCCTCTCATTTTGGGACAATACCTTATGGTTGCTGGTTATTTTCAAAACTTTTTATCAAGTGTGCTCCAGTAAACCAGAAGAAGAGTTAGCCTGAGGTTACTTGTGTTAAAAGCATTAATTTTCCTTTCATAAAGCATGAAACCTGTAAAATATGACATGATGAGTCTATTAATGAGAGTGTATGCATGTCTAGTAATACTCACACCTATGATAGGAACTCCAAGTAGATAGTTGATGTGGCTGTTACAGGCAAAACAGATAGGAATGCCTATATAAATAAACTTGTCCCAAGTTTCTGAGAAAACTTTATTTTAAGCTATTATGACTATGCCATTGACTTGATTTAGCATAAACCATGTGCGTTGAAAAAACTCTTCAAAGGCAGATGTCTTACCTTATCCTGCAATATTTTTCAACTTTCAGCTATCATGAGTTGTTGACCAGATTATTTACAATATGTTTGCTAATAAAGTCTAGTACCTAGAAGCTTTCAGACAGACGCTTGAAATTCAGCTGAGAGGAAGAGGGATGGAGGGAGTGAAGAGTCAGACTTGTGCCTGCTTGCTGGTTTGTAGTGTAGTTTTCTGAAGTCTGTACTTGTACTAAGCAGCCTTTTTCCCACTGCAGTTCTTAATGGTGCTGTGCTTGCAGCACACAAACAAGTATGAGTACCACAAAATAGGGCTGCAGCCCAGAGTGAAATTGCCCCGTCACACTTCTTTTCAAACAAATAGACTTGCTACAGCAGTGCACACCAGAAGGAAAGCCATGGCTTTACTTTTGCTTAAGGATGAACAAGTGGTTCAGAAAGAAAAAGTAAGTGAACTACAGAAAGTATCAACTACATCATGCTGAAGAAGTCCAAATGTCCCAAAAATATTCTCTTAATGAAATTACTTGCTTCTGGAAATGCTGAATGTTCAAATGCTTAACTTTCAGTAAGCATTATTATATGGTTTTTTAAGACTTGCTACATTTTATATATACTACCACAGTTGTTTATAAACTTTCTGGCAAAATATTTCCTTAGCAGAACACAGAATTTCATCAAAATCAGCATTTTAAAAGAAGGCATAAATTTTGCAGATTTTTTTCTTAGCTTAGGAAGGAATTTTGCTTTTTTATTTCAAATTTATTTCAAGATATAGGTCATTAAAATGAGGTTTTGGTGGATGTGAAATGACACACCTCCCATTCTATCCCATTCTATTTTTGTCCAGACTGATCCTCCAGACACACCTATTGAAAGCTATGCACAGTACAGAAAAAAAAATAGTCAATTTGGAACCACCAGAGATGGCATGTCAATCCTTTTAGAAGAATCATATGTGCTTCTTTTTCAGTTCAAATTTTTTTTTGGAAGCATCTTACCAGGAGATCATGATTCAGAAGAGCTGCTTAAACATCTGCTTACCTGTGTTCAAGCATTTTCCCCAAAACCAATGGGAGAATTCATATGCTAAACAGGAGATCTGTGCAGAGATTTACCATTTCACAAAGGACTACATTATAAAAAATGTATATATGTAGAGATGCACTGATTTCTGCAATTTTTGCAGTCATTAATGAGAACCACCTTAAAATTTTATTTTGTATCCTTTTTGATTGCAATGTATCTTGATTTTTTTTTTTTTAACTTGATCCTGTCCACATTTTGAAGAGGAAATGTATGAATGGAAATATGTAAAAATGTATTTAAAAAAATGTACAAATTCAAGATAATTTTTAAAAAAATACAAAACCATAAAAGAGCAACAACAAGAACATCAGAATAAGAGGTATGTCAGCTTCTGACCATGGTCCTTATTTTCTATTCTTACAGTATCTGTGATTCTTTAGAATAATTGTAAGGGTCAAGGAATTCTTTTTGCATGTCATGCCTAGTTCAGACATAGCCTGCAGCAGAAACTAAGGAAAGCAATGCTCAGAGATTTGTAGGTGCTTTTGTTGTTTGTCTTTGGTGGGAGTTGGTTTGATTGTGTTTGTGAATGCGTGTGGAAGTAGTTTTTGTTTGGGTTTTTGTTTGATTATTTTCATTTTGTGATAGCTTGTTTGTTGGTTTGTTCTTGTTGTGGTTTTCCTTTTTTTGTTTGGGGTGAGGGGATGGGTATTGTTCCATTGCTCTTGTTTGCCATTTTGGACATCAGAAATATGTTGAAGGATCTGAAAATGCTGCCTGTGGTTGCTTAAGTGTGTAACACAGAGCAAGTAACCTGATCTTCTGAACCTTCAGAATCCCTTCAATTTGTGCAAGGCAATGCTATATCCAGGTAATGTCAGGGTTCTGTTTGGGAAAAGAGGTTACTGTATCTGCTCAATCTGAGAATGGAAGCTTCAGAAATTCAATTTTAGGAACATTTCCAGATTTTTTTTCCCTTCTCACACCTCCCATCAGTCTCCGAACTTGAAAAATTCAATTCTTAAATCTATTACATGCAAGCAAGTCAATCAAGTTCAGTCCTCTGAATTTGCTCAGTGCTCTGAATGTCATATAGGCCAAATCAGTAATGATAATCATAGAATCATTCAATCATCAAGGCTGGAAAAGATCTCTAATATCATCTAGTTTACCCACCATCAATACTGCCCACTAACTGTGTCCCTCAGTGCCACATCCATATAGTTAATGAACACCTCCAGGGATGATGACTCCACCACCTCCCTGGGCAGCCTGTTCCAATGCCTCAATACTTTATCTGAGAAAAAATTCTTCCTAATATCCAGCCTGAACCTTTCCTTATGCAACTTGAGTCCACTGCCTCTCATCCTACCATTAGTTACAAAGGAGAAGAGGCCAAACCCACCCATGCCACAACCTCCTTTTGGGTCATTTTAGGGAGTGATAAGGACTTCCCTGGGCCTCCTATTCTCCAGACTGAATGTTTCAGGGGACATTTGGATCTGAAAGACAGGATATCTCAGAAACAGAGGCAAACAAATTACACATTCGAAGCAGCACAGGGGGTTGTGAGTTTTATTCAACATACACACACACAAACACACAGGCCTCCACTTGGATGACCCTAGTAAGTGTCAAGCAGAAACTCCCATGCAAACACACTATTACTTACTGACCCTTGAGAGACAGCAATACATTGAGTAGGAGAGGGAGAAAGAACATGGCAGCAGTGAATTCAGTTCGTAGTGTAAGCAGGGCATTCCCTGCTTCAAAGTGCACTTTTCCTCTCCCTCTACCACTGCCTCTCTCCTATTTTTATTCTCCCCGGGTTCTGCAGGGCTTTTTCCCTCTTGCACGCTGTATCTGCATGACCAATGTGTGAAACAGAGCCCAAGTGGAACACTTGCTTGCAAAACAAGTTCTTGCAAAACAAGATAAATTACCTAGGTCAGCTCTATTGTTTTGTAGCTCTCTCTACAAAGCAAGATATTTGCAGCTGTGGCCACAAATATCACTTCCCTTCAAACCATCAGAATGCTTTGAACAATCCCAAAATCATTCTTTGGTCAGGGACTTTTAAGTTCCTGACACACCAAACAACCCCAGCTCCCTCAGCCACTCCCCGAAAGACTTGTGCTCCAGGTCCTTCACCAGCTCCATTGCCCTTCTCTGGACAAGCTCCAAGGCCTCAATGTCTTTCTTGTAGTGAGGGGCCCAAAATAGAACGCAGTACTTCAGATGCTGCTTCAGCAGAGCTAAAAACAGGAGGACAATCACCTCCCTGCTCCTTCTGGCTACACTATTTCTGATAAAAGCCAGGATGCCATTGGTCTTCTTGACTACATGGGCAGGCCCCAGTACCGATCCCTGGGGACTACCACTCATGACCAGTCGCCAGCTGGATTTTACTCCATTCACCACCACTCTGGCTCCAACTATCCAGCCAGTTCTTTACCTAGCAAAGAGTGTACCTGTCCAAGCCATGGCTGCCATTTTCTCCAGAATACTGTGGGAGATAGTGTCACAGTTTAGCTGCTTTACTCTTTAACTGCTTTTTCTGACCTTATCTTCAGAGGTATAAGTGGTGCTAACAAATGCCAGTAATGAAATGGATGGATGGATGGATGGATGGATGGATGGATGGATGGATGGATGGATAAAAAGAAGATTTGGGGGCCTAATATTAATGAGAATTGAGAATTGAAAAAGGCACATGTCTAAGTAATTTTGTCACAGCTTGATTTCTATACTCCTATATAAATATGTTTCTCTGTTCATTGTAGGGGAATAGGACTAGGTGGCATTCAGAGGTCCCTTCCAACTCTAAGAAGTCTATGATTCTATGATTCTAAATAACTTCCCATCAATTTTGCACTTTATTTTCATTATACAACAACAAATTAAAACAGATACATTTTAATTTGCTGATTTTCTTGCATCATCAGTGAGAGTCATTGCTCCACGTAAGACTTGGCATTTGATGATGATTCTCTCCCCCAGAAATAAACCTCTGCCCTCATCAAAAAGAACGTACTCAGTGGAAGAGAATTTAAAGGAGAATGTCCTTTCTTGATATTTTTTTTACCATAAAAAATAATTAGTTTATCTTTTGTGACTTGTTTCACTTGTTGCTGTCCTTCAACTCAGAAAATGGCACTAGCTTCAGAATTCTATAACCTACTTTAGAAATAATCATCTTTGTTTTAAACATTCAGGATATATAAAGTTGATGCTGACACAGAAATGAAGAAATTGAATGCATGCAACACACAAGAGACTTTACTTACAAAAATATTTTGTATCCATAACCCTAATATTTTTTGCCATTTAAGATTCTAGAGCAATCATAATTTAAATGATGCTGCATGGAACACTGTAGCTTTTACAGTCTTTAACTAATCACCATGCAGATATTATTGTGGATCCTACTTATGTTGTCAGGTTTGGTGAAAGGACAGCCTGACACACATTTCATTTTTTCTTATCCAGCAGGTGCACATTTATTGGCTGAGCTTGTTGCTGCTTCTGCAAGTCTTGAAACAATTTGCAAATGCACATTTCAGCATGCCTCTATTGAATTCAAATATTTGAATACTGAATAGCTAAGATGATAGAAAGTAATTCCATTAAGATCTCTGATAAGAAAAGGGCTTCGGTGAGATGATTTTGAACCTGTAAATATACTGAAAATGCATCGCGCTTTACCTTAAATAGCCATCACATATTTTCCAGGGCTTGATGCAGAGTAAAAATAAAGATTATAATTATCTATTCATCTCTTAATGGCTAATCAGTCCAGAAAAAGTAAGATGATGATTCTGGCATTATATTCAAATACTTTACTTGCTAATTTCTCACATGTGATGAAAAAGCACATGAAGAGACACTTTTTAAAGATATAGATAGAGAAGCCATTGACCTGTTAACACATTACCAAGGTTCTCTGTAAGTAAGTAAATAGTTCAAAAAGGATCGTTTATCTGACTAATTTCATTACATTTGTTCAAGATCACAAATAGTCAAATAAACAACTGTGTAATCTCAACATTTCTTCATTATTTAAAATCATTCTCAAGTTTCAGTAGTAAAACATATTTTGTCAAATACACTCATAACTTGAAGTTATGCAGTGGAGCATGGGCTAGACTAGTTAGGTGGTGACATGGGCCTCAGGCATCAGAAATGTGAGAAGATTCAAAAAAGAAAAAGCAAGACAAGGCAAGACAAAGCTCCCAAATCCATGTTACCATTTTTAAATTGTATAATTTCAAGCTCAAATTTGACAGATAAGTTTAAGTTTAGAATTTGAGTTGGTTTTTTTTTGATTCTGTGCTAGTGAAACTAACCCTTATCCAAGAATAGTTCAGTATCTCAAAATTGATTAAATTAATCAGTGAAATGATTCCAGATAAGCAACTATCTAGAAGTCTAAAGTATAAAAAGATAACAGACATTAAACCCTGTATAATAACTCTGTTAGTATTGAGATGAAAATTCCTGACACTTCAATGGCAATTGGATCAGAGCCAACAATACTTGCGCAAAATGAAATCATCATAGAGCAACTATAATTAATACATATTCATTTATAAACTAACAACAAAGAAATAGGCTTTAAAATAGATTTAGAGGTAACTATCTATTATATATCTTTTTACCAACTGTCTATCTATGTTGCTTCCATATTAAAATTAAGAGGAATGTGTATCTCAGAGTAAGCATGAAGTTGGAAGCATGGAAAATAACTTTCTTAGTTGTTTATATTTTCAAGAGCTCTATTACTGTTTATAGGAAAACATCATACTCTGAGCCAACATTTAAGGACTCAAAACACTCAAAAAATACACACAGAAAGATTCATACACACATGTATGCTCTCAGACACACATATACAATCCTACGGAGTAAACAGAAAATGAAAGTAGTTATGAAGTCCACAAGTTCACCTGCATAGAGTGTTTATATATTTCTGAGCTTGTCTGTAATCTAGATAATTAGCCCCTGGTATTGGTTCTGCTGAAGTGTCTGCAGTGCATTGGAAATGTCAAAATGAATCATGGTTCGAAACACTATAGAAGATCCACAATGGGTATGGGGAGAGGAGGAATATTAAAAAGCAACAACCTCTCCCACCTTATTCCCTTATTATTTGAGAGGGGGAAAAAAAAATAAAGAAAAAAAAATAAACGGCTTGATAATTACAGATGGAAAGCAAAGAATAAAAGAAACAAGAATGCAGTGGAAAGTCGAATTAAGAAAAATAAATACTGTTAATCTTTCTTTTTTTTTTTTTTTTTTTTTTTTCTTAATAAAGCAGAAGAAAGAAACTCTTCCCAGGTTGAAATAAAATATACTACATGCACTAAATGTTTATTTATATTTTTTTCTACTGGTCAAGTTTAGCTGGGCAGAATTTTTAAAATTCTGCTGGCATGTTTGTTGGGAATAAAAAAGCCTGTAGGTCAAGTCGTTCTGAGAGAATGCCAAATGTCTTTGTGTCCAGTTATTTATGGTTTCAGATAATTGTACAGAAAATATCAAATTTGCATAGTGTGATTATTGCTGATTATTTATCTAGCAGTCAAAATGTTTCAGTGGTTCCTAGGATGACAGATTGACAAGTACTTAAAACTCATTCATTTTATGAAATTTGCATGTAATTAGGCAATAATGAAGGGGATGTTTGTGGACAGCGGATTATACTACAATATGCTGGAAGCGATTCAAATGCTTGACAAAGTGTTAACATTATCTTCAGTTTCAACTATGTCTTGAATGTTTGGTTCAAAAAAAAAAAAAAAAAACCCTGGAAAAATGAGATGAGTTATGTAAAGTTACTGAATGTATTCCTGGAATGAAGTATATATTTTCTTACCCCTCTCTTTGTCTTTTCCTACTTATTTATGCATTGCTGATGAATTATACTTTAGATATGTAACTCATATCACATTCGGTGTGGCTCATCTGTAATAGTTTTGCTGCCACTGCTGTGGTCATTATCACAGTGAAATCCTATGAAGAATGGCTTTCTTTGGTTTCTTGGCATCCATGTGGGATCTGAATTTTAAAGCCTCTGCTTTAAGATTCAGACAGAAGAATGGGATTTTGAAGAACTGATTTATCACACAAGATATACCTTGTTTCTTAACCAGTTGTATCCACACACATAGAATATTTTAGTGCGTGGTACATACTGTAAGTGGAGGTAATCTTCATCAGTACATTATGACTGCTGACAACTGCATACAACTCTTACTTATACAAAGGTGTAAAATTAATTCAAATGTTCTGTCATTCACATTCAATTTAATACAATGTTGATTCTTGTTTAAGTAACATGAACAGGCATATACTTGGTTTTAGAGCACTGTACATGTATGTGTCAAACATACACCTATAAGTGACTCCAGAGTAAGAGCCCATTTTTCTTAGTATAGTCTACTGTTTGCGGCCTATGAAATGAAACATGTTTAAAACATTTTGCTTTTTTTTTTTAATTTTTTTTTTCTGGAGTCTACTCTCTACTTTAATATACTAATCTCTGAAAGTAATGATAAAAATGTCACGTTACTTTTGTAGAGAGAAGAAGGCATCTGCATACGGGGTATACAAAATAAGTATGCCAACTAGGGCGTTACTTAGGCTAGTCAGTGGAAGAGGTGTGTATTTTTAAATTTGCATGTGCTGTTTTGTGTAGTACAAGACTAATGTGTGTTACAAGGCAACACACACTGCTAGTAAGGATGGATAACCTGAAACCTAATCGGAAGCTATTGCCTTTTTCACCAAATGATCTGATGACAGTAATGCCCTTTCTCTTTTTTCTGAGACTATTATTTTAAGCTCCTACTCACCAGTCTGAGCATGTCAGGTTACTCATGGATTTACTCTTCTAGACCTGAAAGAGCTGGTCCAATGTTCATGGAATAATTGAATTCCAAAAAAAAAAAAGAATTCAAACTCTTTTTTCTGCTGTTTAAGTCACTCACACGATAGGAAGAGATATTTTTAATACCCACCTACATGAATGCTTCAGTTACTGACCTGTAGTGATCCTGGGAATGCTCAAATATTCTTTAAATAGCTGCAACAGAAGCAACAGAGTACTGCAGAATATCTTAAATTCCTTATGAGGGGACACATCTAAGAGGCACCACAGCAGATGAAGAACTGAACTAATGGGGAAGAAATGAATCATAGAATCATTGAATCACCGAATCACCAAGGTTGGAAAAGGCCACCGAGTTCACCCCATCCAACCATCCATCTACCACCAAAATTTCCCACTAAGCCATGTCCCTCAGTACAACATCTAATGTTTCTTGAACACCTTGACAATGACTCCACCACCTCACCAGGCAGCCCATTCCAGCATTTGGTCACTCTTTCAGAGAAGTTTTTTCCCAATGTCCAACCTCCCCTTGTGCAAATTGAGTCCATTCCCTCTCATCCTATCACTGTTACCTGGGAGAAGAGGCCAACTCCCACCACGCCACAACCTCCTTATGGGTAGTTGTAGAGAGCAATAAGTACTCCCCTAAGCCTCCTCTTCTCCAGACTAAAGGAGCACCAAATGCCCTGGTCTGCAGAGGAAGATAGCTCCTCTCATTTCAGTAGCTGGTTCAGCCTAGGCTCTGTTGCAATGTGTCTGTTTTGACAACACCAAGCATCACATTTGGGATGGGCATAGATATCTTAAGCCAAATCGAAGCTGTCTGTGTCTCTTAAGTTATGTTAAGACAAAAACAATTCAATCTTCTGCATGCTCCTGAACTGACCATGGAAATACAGAAACTGAAGACTTCAGACACCTTCGCTCTTCAAGAAGGAAGTCTTAAAGGCACAGGAGCAGGCTATCCCCCTGAGTCAAAAAATGAACTGGAGCGGGGGGAAGACAGGCATGGATGAATAGGGAGCTATTCTTGAGGCTCTGTGAGAAAAAGAGAATCTGCCTTCTTTGGAATAAGGGATGGGTGACTCAGAAAGAGTACAGAGAAGTTGTTGAGAGTGTAGAGAGAAAATCAGAAAGGCAAAAGCCCAGCTTGAACTCAGCCTAGCCACTGGGTTAAAAAGGAACAAGAAACTGTTTTACAAATACATCAACAGTAAGAGGAGGACTAAGGAGAATCTCCATTCTTTACTGGATGAGGCTGGGAATATGACCACTGAGGATGAGGAAAAGGCAGAGGTTCTGAATGCCTTCTTTATGTCTGTCTTTAAAGGTCAGACCAGTTATCCTCAGGGTACTCCACTCTCTGACCTGGTAGTCTCAGCTAGGGTACAGACTGAACCCCTCATGATTCAGGAAGACACAGTCAGAGACCTACTACTCCAGCTGGACTGTCATAAGTCCATGGAGCCGGATGAGATTCACCCGAGAGTGCTGAGGGAACTGGCGGAGGTGATAGCAGAGCTGTTCACCATTATCTATCAGTGCTCCTTGTTGACTGGTGAGGTCTCAGAAAACTGGAGACTTGCCAGTGTGACTCCCATTTACAAGGAGGGTTGTAAGGAGAGTCCAGGGAACTACAGGCCTGTTAGCCTGACCTCAGTGCCAGGGAAGGTTATGGAGCAGATTGTCTTGAGGGAGATCACACTGCATGTGCGGGACAACCGGGGGATCAGGCCTAGCCAGCATGGGTCTAGGAAGGGCAGGTCCTGCTTGACCAATCTGATCTACTTCTATGATCCACTGACACATCTGGTAGATGAGGGAAAGGCTGTTGATGTAGACTACCTAGACTTCGGCAAAGCCTTTGACACTGTCTCCCACAGTATTCTCCTGCAGAAGCTGACAGCCCATGGCTTGGACAGGTACACTCTTGGCTGGATAAGGAACTGGCTGGAAAGCCAGGCCCAGAGAGTGGTCATGAATGGAGCTAAATCCAGCTGGTGACTGGTCACGAGTGATGTTCCCCAGGGGTCGGTGCTAGGGCCTGACCTCTTCAGTATCTTTATTGACGACTGGATGAGGGTATTGAATGCACCCTCGGTAAGTTTGCAGATGACGCCAAGTTGGCTGGAAGTGTCGATCTGCCTGGGAGTAGCAAGGCCCTACAAAGGGATTTGGACAGGCTGGATAGCTGGGCTGAGGCCAATGGGATGAGGTTCAACAAGGCCAAATGCCAGGTCCTGCACTTTGGCCATAACAACCCCAGGCAACGCTAAAGGCTTGGGGTGGAGTGGCTGGAAGACTGCATAAAGGAAATGGACCTGGGGGTATTGATTGATGCTCGGCTGAACATGAGCCAGCAGTGTGCCCAGGTGGCCAAGAAGGCCAATGGCATCCTGGCTTGCATCAGAAACGGTGTTGCCAGCAGGAACAGGGAAGTGATTGTCTACCTGTACTTGGCTCTGGTGAGGCTGCACCTCAAGTACTGTGTCTGGTTTTGAGCCCCTCACTGCAAGAAAGACATTGGGTTCAAAAAAGGGCAACAAAACTGGTGAGGGCTCTGGAGCACAGGCCTTATGAGGAGTGGCTGAAGGAGCTGGGATTGTTCAGTCTGGAGAAGAGGAGGCTCAGGGGAGACCTCATTGCTCTCTATAACTACCTGAAGGGAGATTGTAGTGTGCGGGGGATCAGCCTCTTCTCTCGTGTAACTAGTGATAGAACTAGAGGAAATGGCTTCAAGCTGCACCATGGGAGACTCGGGCTGGATGTTAGGAAATACTACTTTTCTGAAAGAGTGGTCAGGCACTGGAATGGGCTGCCTAGGGAGGTGGTGGAGTCACTGACCCTGGAGGTGTTCAAGGAACAGTTGGATTTTGTTTTGAGGGACATAGTTTAGTGAGAACTATTGGTGATAGGTGGGTGGTTGGACTGGGTGATCTTGTAGGTCTTTTCTTTTGGTGCTTCTGTGATTCTGTGATTTAAAGCCAGGGCATTATACCTATGTGAATGCTTGAGGAGACCCTAAATCATCTAAATCCTGTCTAAAACATTTTGAGGATTTAACCTTCAGTGTTTGGGGCTGACATGGTAGTCTTATCGCACAGAGTCCCTTTGTGATTTCTAGCAGCCTCCAAAGGGATGAGCTTCCAGCCTATTCTGCCCCACTCTGGTGATCTAATGGTAGTTGGCATGTGAAATTACAGACCTGCTAAGTTGAACAGTATCACCGGAGACTGAGTCTATATGACATCAACTCCTGGGAAGTTTGCCCTGCATGAGGTAGCACTTGACCAATATTAAAAATCCAAGTCCAATAAAAAAAAAAACATGATTCCAGATTATAAGCAATCCAGGCTATCCTGTGGAAGATAAAATGGAAACTATATGACAGCAACTTAACCGCTAGTCATCTGTGTTACGTGAGTTAAAAAATCACCCCATCTCCCATAATGTGTACATGCAGGGTTTGTGCATGTCTTTCATGTGCAAGATGAATGTGTCCTTTTTTCTCTCTGATCCCCATAGCAGAATTCTTATCAAAAAGTTTATTCTGCACATATCTAATACAAGATCTTTCACCCTTCTTGCCAAAGCAAATGGCTTAAACATTTGTTCAGAAGCAGGAAAAATCTCTACATTCACTGCTGACTACATATTGAGCTCTATCAAAAATTTTGGGAGCAATTTTCAGAAACGATTTCACATTAAGGAAGCAGAAATGCCAGGAGAAGGAGGGGGAGAACACTGAAGCCCCTGATGGACCTTTCTCAATGAGTTTTCTGAATAGTATTCTCAAAAGCTTTATGTAACCTGAATTAATTACTAAATCTATCCCCCTCATTATCTAATTAACTCATTCCACTGATTTTTTTTCCCTGTCTTTAAAAAGCTGTTCAATTACTAGCATTTCAGCATCTGCTTCAGTATTCTGATACAAGGCAGAAGGATCTGATAGTTCTTTTAACTCATTCAGACATGTGAAATTTCAGAATCTTCACATTTTCCCCCAGTATATAGTTAGCTATCCATCTGGTTGACTTTTTGATGGAAGGGTTTTCTGGTGTCAGAGAAGCCATATGAGGAAAAAGGAGAGCAGTAGGAAATGCACAACAGTGCAATATTCCTAGGCACAAGATAAACAAGGTCAGTCTTTATGAATTGAGACAGACAGCCAGAGGAGAAAGAAGACAGCAGTTGTAGGGTAGGTATGCAAGGTGGCAGTTGGAAAGGTTAGGGGTGTAAAACCTAAGCTTCTGTGACAGAGAAAAGATTGAAAAGTTCATTCTTTCATTCATTCATAGGAGAAGAAGACAGTACAAGAAAAAGAAAGGTCTCTTGTGGTTTCTGGGGACATCTCTTGTCTTGGGGGTTCTTCTTTAAAAAAAAAAAATACTGTATCTAAATCTTTGCACACCTTTTTAGGAGTCTTTTATGAATACGGAGAGTTCTTGAAACTATGAAAGGAGTACCTATCTTTAGTAAAGGATACTCGATGATTCCTTGTATTTTATCCATGTATTTACCACTGCTCTATGTTATTTAGTCATTTTGATTTCTAATTATTATTTTTTTAAAGCTTTAAAATAATTTAAGGAGCCTTGATTAGAAATACAGCTATGAGTTAAAGTTTCTCCTTTGTGAGCTGTCGATTTTAACTGAGCTACAGCTGGTGTTTACTGATTTTGGAGATACTTGATGGGCAGTGGTACTGATTAGTTATCTGTCTTCACACTGGATTATTTTTGGTTTTTAAAAGGAATAGACAGAATGTGCATGGGACTTTGTTTGTTCTCAGATTATAGGATATTTACACACTAGAGCTGACAAGAGTTCCCCAATTATCAATGTCCATGCCATACTTTTGTGAATGACCTTTTTTACTTGGGTGAGATAACCTGGTGGTGACTTGAGAAGCCCCTGCATCTTCAAAATTCTACCCTTCCCTGATCATCAGTCTCATGTGCTTTTCCCTTCCTCAACAGTAAAATAGCCAAAGTGGTGGTGTCCAAAGTAATTGAAAGGGATCCCTCATCATTTTTTCTTCTAAAGAACTGACATTATTCTCAACAGAAGGAAAGAACAAGGAAGGTTAAGAAGAGAATGAAACAAATGTAGCATCTCAGAACACAGGTTTATCCCTGTCACCACCTCTAGACAGGGATGGGGAGAAAAGTGTCCCTTGGAATATGAAAAAGAGAAGAGAGGCACAAATAATTACTAAACAGGAAACCAGATAGATGAGCAAGATGGATACAATGTTTAACGTGAGTTAAATATTAGGTTGCTAATTGGTAGAATATGTGCCAGGACTAATTTCTGTCTGCACTGAAGAATCTCTGTCTCTCATTTCTTCATTTGGACCTAGGCAGGCTGGAGAAGAGGACCCATGTGAACCTAACAAGGTTCAACAAGGCCAAGTGCAAGGTGTTGCACTTGGGCTGGGACAATCCCAGGTGTTTATACAGGCTGGGCAAAGAACCCCTTGAGAGCAGCCCTGTGGAGAAGGACTTGGGCGTCCTGGTAAATGAGAAGCTGGACATGAGCCACCAGTGTGCACTTGCAGCCCAGAAGGCAAACTGTGTTCTGGGCTGCATTAAGAAAGGGGTGGCCAGCAGGAAGAGGGAGGTGATTGTCCCCCTCTATCGCTCTCGTGAGACCCCATCTGGAGTACTGCGTCCAAGCCTGGAGCCACCAGTACAAGAAAGACTAAGGCCAGGCTGGATGTGGCTCTGGGCAGCCTGGTCTAATGGCTGGCAACCCTGCCCATGGCATTCGGGTTGAAACTAGATGATCGTTACGGTCCTTTTCAAACCAGGCCATTCTATGATTCTATGATTTTATGATTCTATGATTCTATGATTCTATGATCTCAAGACCCATAAAGTCTGGCTATGCGCCGGGGACATAAGAGAACCATTGACAACACTGTCATCCATCCTGTGGCTGTTGCGATTCAGTGTGTGCTGGATAGCATCCTCATCACTCCTGTGGCAACTGGGGTGACCTCAAATGCATGTGACCTCAAATGGCACCCAACTGGTCACCTTTACTCATGTAGCTACAGCAACGTTAACTTTCATGCTTTCTTACAATCATAACATAGCTGTGGTATCAATATATTAGTAATGGCAACTGTTTCTGCTTAGTTTGTACCAGTTCCCAATGTGCTTTTCTAAGACAGAAAGAGTCTCTGATTTTTAACATCTAATTTCAATGTCCCTTCTAGATTTCAAATGCTATTTGAGTAGATCAGCTGGCCTCCAGGACTGTGTAGAAAGAAAAAGGACTGAGAGGCTTGACAGCCACAATTACAATGGTATGCTCTGAGTCATGGAATTACTGAGTTCTGGGAAACTGTAAAGTATCTACTTGTGGGCTCCACTCAGAGAATAACATAACACAGGGTTTCATCTTTCCTCTTCAAGCCATGTCTGGCCAAGATGAGGTTAGTTGTGACTCCCTGATACTATGCCACTGGCACCCAGAACAGGCAAAATAACCCTTTATCTTCTCTGTCTTGGTGTAAGGATGCATCTCTGTTACTGTATTTGAAAGATGTTCTGAGTTTCTGGATCTGTTTGCACTTCTCAACCATCTTCTATCTTGATAATGGGTCTTAGCTTAATCTCCCTCCACACATCAAATGAAAAGGAGGATCTGGTCATGCAAACTAGATACAAGCGTGCTTCAAGCAGCTGCCCACAAATGCAGCCTAACAGCAATCCAGTACAATTGATGTAGCTCTGTCTTCTCTTCCTAGCATTAAGTGCATCTCTTATAAACCCTTTGATTACATTGGGAGCAGAGAACAGATGTTCTTAGAGATGTTTCTTCCATCCCTACACCCTTTAATGAATCAAGGAAATTCTCCAACGACAGACCATGAACAATAACGTAAGCCATAATTTTCAATGTAAGGGTAGGTTAAATGTTCGGTATGAGCATGAACATCAAAATACTGTCCAAGCAGTCAAAGCAAGGGTGATGCACGTAGAAACAGTGTGAACACAGGTTTTTCACTTTTTAGTTACATTCTTGGTAGTACCTCCAACATGACTTACGTTGTTGCAAGTCAGCAAAACTCAAATGACATGGAATAGAACTCTTCAGAGCACTGCACAATGAGCTGAGGTTTCTCCTTATGACATAAAGGAGAAACCCACAAGCAATGCAATAGAATGGGCTGATTGCTCCTCATGCAAGATCCTCCTTTATTTATCAGCAGAGGTTTTGGGAACAAGATTAAGGAGAAAATGGTGCTGATGTAATAAGAGAACTCTAACAGCTAGGCTTTGTTGCAGCCGGACACTTTTCCAGGATTTGTTAGGGAGCTATAATAACCTTTCATTTAGAACAAGCTGAGTAGTAGTGGCCATGGTCTAAAAGACTGGGGAACAATACCTCAATCACAGAAGTACTATTGTTTGAAGAAAAAAATGATGTTGGAGTGTTACTTTCAAATCCCAAGCAGCATTTGAACACATCATTCACACTCAAGCACTGTAAATAGTGTATAAAGAAAAAAGACTGTGCCACAATTATAACCACATGCTCTGAGTCATGCAGTTGCCGAATTCTGGGAAATTATAAGGCATCAAGTTCTGGGCATTGACCAGACAAGACGACAGTGTCAAGAAAGCCCCTATTGATCACAGAGGTAGAACAAGAAAAAACAGCAGTAACGACTGAGAAAAAAGCCTTGACAGCTCAATGAAGATTTCTGCGCAGTGCTCAGTAGCAGTCAAGAAAATAAGTAAAATGTTAGGATTTAAAAATAGTGAAGAGTTTCAGAAGGGGATAGAATACTGTAGAACATAAGGTGCTGCCTGAAAGAGGGGGGGCAAGGGAGGAACTTTCCTTGTAGGCATGATAGACCTGCATTTTTCAGGGACTTCTGCGTTTTTCTCTGAAGCTGACATAAGGAGATACAGGGGGGTGATAAATGATTAGATAAACTGCTGATCAGATCCAGTTGGGCAATTTCTCTATTTCTGTTGGTTGACTGGAATCATAAAGGTAGCCTGTGGCACAACCTGGTATTAAACCTTTATCTCAAGAGCCCGTGTTCAGTTTCTTTAACCACAAGACCATCTTTCATCTCCAATTTCCTTTTTCCATTTCATCTGAAAGTATCAAAGCAGCATAATTTCTCCTAATATTGTAGCATTCCAATCTTGACCGAAACCAGGAAGTGAGCAGCAGGTGAATAAAAATTAAGCTGACATTTTCAAACTTCAAACAAATATCTGTGTGAGGCAAGGAATGATTCTCTTAATTTAAACCAAATTGGTTCACTTGGCTTTGGTGATAATCTAGTCCATACGACAGCAAACTTGCAGTTATAAAAATAAAACAATACTTGAATTATACTGAATTAAAAAAAGTACAGTATGTCTATGACACAGTGGGAAAAGCAAGATGGAGAGGTGGAGAGGTGAATAACAGTCAAAAATAGTTGGCTGGGTGCTTAACAGCAGTTTAAAAAAAAAAAAGGAAAAGCAAACAAAACTGAGGCATGTATAAATGGAGGTATTGAACATAAGTCAGAGGAAATATCCTAGTTCTGTGTAAGAAGCTAGTGAGACCACATTTGGAACACCATGTGCTGCCCTCTTGTATTAAAGGCTTATTATACAAATGGATTTACTGTATTCGAGGTTGGAGACAAAGATGTCACAGAGCAGTTCAAAGAGGAAAAAACCATTCTCCAAGGCATGCCGAACATCTGAAAACAAAAACATATGCATAAACAAAAAAATAAAACTTAGGGAAATTAGAAAAAAAATCAGAGGACTGCCTCCTCTGAGGTCAAATTTTGAAATTCTTATTCTATTTTAATTCTCTTTTTATTTATACTTCCACTTATCTCAGTTGCACTCATTTGAATATGAAACAAAAACTGTAGGTCAGATCAACTCTTTCTGCCCAGACAGAAATCATTCTGCAGTTTTTCCCTTCTTCTATGAGGATTCAGCTACGTTCACCACTCCACATTCCCCCAGTTGTGAGGCGCTGCAGTTGACTGATTTCCATCAAAAATCTCTTTCCTTTCTTTTAATTCTCAGCATGCAATGGGTCTGCATTTGGTACACCACCCCCTGGTGTGCTGCGCTCCTTTTGCTTCTCATCAGCTCTTTGGGAACTTCTTGCATTTGGTTCTTGCTTAGGGTGTGGGTGGAGAAGAGAAAAGCCTTCCTTCAATCTTCCCTACACACATCTGTGTAGGGCCTGTAAATTCAGTCTTTTGTAGCCTCTTTAAACTATAACAAAAAATCTACAGTTATCTCCCACCAAGAACTGTCAAGTTGCTGAATCAATGTTAAAATGCGTCATTCTGGTTTTCACAGTCAAAGGGTGAGGGATGAAAAATTAATAATACAGACTAATCATTCTGCTATCAATTTACTAACTAATGCTTTGTAAGAAGTGAAATTTCATCTCTCTGTTACAGGAGGAAATATCTTTTAACTCTTTACATTTGCTAAAACATATTTTAATGTCTGTAAGTGGATATAATGATAGCCATAGGCAGGTTACTGTAGTGTTGTTATTTTTAACACAAGAAGTTACTTCAAGCATCTAGTCAAAACTATATTGATCACTTTTCCTACGAACCAAATGCCTTATTCATCTGTTCCACGTTATTTTTTTTCTAACCATTTGTCATTTACATAACACTGAGTAACCAGTCTTGGGAATGTCCTAAACTACAGAAAGCCTCTATAATAAATTCTGACAGTGGGGATTTCATGGAGAAATCCTTATATTCATCAGCTGCAGATTCATTGCACTTTCTGTTTGGCTAGCCATTTCCTAGTGGAACACTGATATTTTATTTGGCTGGCAACAGCTTCTAGCACAGGAGAACAGTTGTATTCTTGAAACTGGCTATCGGAAAGAATTTCCTTGCTTATTTTTCCTCTGTGTGTGTGTGCACGTGTGCAAATGTGTGCACGCACACATGCATACAAGTATTTTAATTAAAGGTGTTGGGTGTAAGGTTTATTTAACAGATCTATCTGCCATATCTGATTTTTTGTCTTCATCAGACAGAAAAATCTGCCTCAGTGTACTGTTTACTGTAAGCCATTTCATTTAGAATTTTTATTTTCTCTTTTTTCTGTGTAGAAAGAGATGAACTTTCAGTCAACTATGATGCTCAGTTAAAATATATGATATTCCCATACTACCTGTTTCTTCTTATAGTCTCTAGAAAAAATTCCATGTATAAATTGTTTTTTATATGAAAAAAAATACTGCATAAGTGGTCATGGATTAGTTTTCCTACTATCCTAAAATATGAACTCCACCTAAGAGAGAAATAAAATGCTACCTAGCATTTTATTTTTCTTTCTAATGTTTTTATTCATACAGTGCTTCTCAGTAGAAAGAAGTTAGGAAGAAAATCTGTAAATAAGGCTCCTGAAACAAGCCTTTCCAAAACTGAAAATAACGTTTTATTATCCTGGGATTTTCAAGACACTACGAAAAGAAAGTGTATTACAAAACCCATCTGAAGTTGGAGGTTACAACTATAATGGATTTCTCTGTGGAGTCAGGCTGTCTCTGTCCCTTCAGCAAATCTGGGTATCCTCAGATTTATCCTTTATATACAGAGAGGTGCAACAGTGATGTCAAAATCAGTCATTTGCTTTGAGATTTTAATGCATCTCATTTGCATCCTTGAGGTTCTCAGCGATTTTTGCACTTGCCTCCTTCTATTAATCCATTTCAGGTCTCAAACCCCTTCTTTTCTCCTTGCTCTTCCCTTTCTATTTTCTAAAGGTTTTCTTGGTAATATTCTGCAGAAAGAAATTGCATGGTTTTGAGAAATTTCTTCTCTTTCATACAGCCATAAGCATTAGAGGGTTTCCAGCCCTCTCATCATGTATGGAATATTTAATGAGATACAATAGCAGGGATTTCTTAAGCCATGGTATGAGATATCATCTATGTGGATGTATATTTGCTTCCTCTATTTTTTCTTTGCCTCTGCTTGTTTTTGCTGCTTAACTGAAAGTGAAGTCCAGTTCCATTGTACTAATCATTCCCATAGAAGTAAAATTCACTACACAAATATCTTTTTCCATCCATTTAAAATGTTCTGTTTCTACAGTTATTCTTTTAGCTAAATATAAACATCAGAACACTCTGGTCAACCAACTGAAAAGCATATGGACTCAGTGAAAGTGAACTCAGTGATTTTGATGAAAGCACAGAATCCACCTCGTTATGGTGAAAATTCTTGTGTTCAGTGCTTCAAAATCTTGCCAAGAGATGGGTCAAAACACAGTTAACATTTCCTTGTAACACTTGGTGTAGGCGTCTAAAAATATTTGGCATAGAAATGGATCAGACGGATCTCCAAACAAATGAGTGCCAGTGTTTCCCCATACAGTGCCCCCTCCCCCTTACAGTTGTTAGGCAGTCAGATACATTGATAAACAACTCATGAAAAATGAAGCATTCCTGAGGTCCTTGAGTATCTTCCAAGAGTGTGTGTTAGTGTGCAACTCCTTCACTTCAGGCTCTCTTTTGCCATGTTTACTTAAAGAAATTACCAGCAATTATCCAAACCAGGACAGTGTCCCTACTACAGTCCTATAATAACTAGAACACTAGAACAGTTTAATTTTCGGTACCACTTTCCCTCAGCATTCTATCCAAACATTATAAATGAACGTTCTTCTGAGTCCCTAGGAAAAGCACTGTATCATTCACTTCCTGTTAGATTAGCTCTCATTATTTGATATCTCCTGTGCAAAGTACAAAGGGGATTTCAACAGTTATAAACTTTCCTTATCTTCAAGTGCTTTGGACAAACTTCAGATTTCCCTTGGATCTTTATTTTTAACTTTTTCAAATCGTTTTACAGTTCAACTTTTCAGCTTCATACCTGATTTTTCCTCCCATCTTACTAACTTTTGGACATAGGGATTCTTTTTAGTTTGAGAAAGTTAACTAAATAGAGCTCCTTAGACTTTGTCATCATAAGATATATTTAAACTTTGCCTTATAATCTTTTTCTTTATTTACACACCTACCATTATCTACACATCTAAGTTCCTAGACCCTTGGTTATTTACTTGCTGATTAAAAGCTGTGTTATGATCAGACTGTATACCCACTTTCTATCTTATTACAGAAGATACAGATCTACCAGATAGAAAGAGCAAAATGCATCTTATTGTTTGGATCATGCTGTCTTAACTCAAGCCTTCTCTAATGGGGCCTCACCTCATCATTTTCAGGTGATTCTTTATTTTAGTTTCCTGAGCAATTTTGCATTCCTACACACATCTTTCTGCTGCTTAAAATTAATGTTGTGGCAGAAAAAAGATCTAACGAAGAAGGGAAATGCTTTTTCTCATTATCATTTGAATCTAAAGGTACTCAGAAGGCTTGGTATACCTCACGTTTACATGAAAATGAATGAAAGAGAAGTCTGACAAAAATAAATACATTGTGAGAAATGTTTTACTTAGGTGCTAGCGCAGAAATTCTCTGGGCTGAAGGCTGCATAGAGATAAAAAGAGGTATCTTCATTTTCACTGCCATCTGGATGATTTCTAGTTTCTCTGTCCACTACTTTCAACTTTCTGTCATAGTCCTTTCTGCAACTTCTCATACCTTTGTCTCCCTCAAATAAATGCTTTGCTCTAGAAAGCCTACATGTTATATGGAAGCAACTACTTGGACCTTGGGTGTCCACTGAACCAAACCTCATCATAGGAATCTTACCTGAAACGGCATAGTAGATGAAAAGAGAGGAAAAGCAAATTGTTCACTACTACCTAGTGCCTGCATCTTACATTCCTGTTGCTTAGATTGCCTCTCTAAAGTTTTAAGGCTTCCTTTCAGATCAGATCAGGTGACTCAGCACTGTGCCAGTATCACATTATTTTTTTCAGTAAAGAATTGGAGGATGTAATCCAAGATACATCACTGAGATTATGAAAAAGGGAGGAGAAAAGTTTATTAAAAAAAAAAAAAAAGAAGAAGAAAGCCTTTATAGGAATAAAATGGTGAAAGTTTTCTATAGTGCATGCACACAAAGCAGAATTGTTTTACTTAGCATCTATTTACTGTCCTTCCTGTTGTAGTACAAAATTGAAGTGTTTGAAAACATAAGCAGGCATTCTAGCAGACTGAATTCAGAAACCAACCACCTGCTGAACACAGTTAAGCTGTGTAGGCTCCCATAGGTAATAGCTGTGGTAATTGTGGAAACTCAGTGCAGCCATGTGGGTTCTCTTCAATATGCCAGCTGCCTTGAGAACTGGTCCATCAACAGAGAAGAAGGCTGTAGCAAGAACAGTCTTGCCCTCCCTCTCAGTTGCTACATTTATGTGGAATGTTAGGAAGAGCAGCAGGGAAGTCACCTGAATAGTCTCCTGGACAAACCCATCTTCTCCATCTAGAGCAATCCTGAGGAGAATCTGATAGGGTATATCTTTTTAGATAAATAAGATAGATAAATATTTTAATTCTGATCCTAGACTACTTCTCTCCACCTCTTTGTCCCTTTCTCCTTTTCTACCTCTTTCCACTTCTTTCTGTCTCACTCTTCTAAAATCTATTTAATTATGCCCATAGAAAGGAAAATGCTGATATCAAAAGAGCAATTCCCTCTTTTGATTTCCAATTCATTTTTCCTTCTCATTCAAGAGAATAGAAATATACAAAGTAATTTGGTATATAAAATGATTCCCCATAATTTTAATCCTTTTAAAGTGCTTGTGGAGATTATCATGGTTTGATTTATTTTGACAAGGGGTGGTAAAAACTGTAAGAACAATAGTCTACTAAAAATGTTTTAAGAGCCCGTTGCTGTGTTACGGGAATGAACATTTCAGGTGTTCCATGGGGTTTGGGGGATGATTTCCTAATGCAGCTAAGTGAATTAAAGTAACACAAGGACATGTATTCATAAGTAGAAATGGACATAGTTTTGCTACTACATGAAGATTTTTTCCAGCAGTGAGGTTATCACCATTTCACTATTCCATGTCTTTATTTTATTGAATTTTCTTTAGCTTTTTCACAGGTCAGGCAACTAAATGTCTGAGCTGCAAAGTAAATCACAGATTTGTCAAAATTCTTGAGACGTAGAGTCTACCTTAGCAAAGAGCTTGGGTCAGGCCGTAATATCCAGTGAGTAACCTGCTCCCCAGGCAGAACCTGAGAACTAGAGACAGAGCCTACCCCCAAGCTCTTACACATCCAGCATCTCCTCTCCTTGTCTCTTTGATTCCTCCATTTTATGTATTGATGTTATGCCTGAACTATGTTTTGGACTGGATGTTACTAGCTCAGCTTCCAAAACGACGAAACATGGTGACCATGGAGGGCAGGAACAACAAGTATGTGCGCAGCCTCACAGAGAAATGCTTTCAAAGGGGCCCTGTTCCTCTCTCTTTTCACCACTGCAGCCAAACACGTTTTTGCCCCTGTGAAGTGGCTTTCATCACCAAACTGTTTTGTGACAATCTGAGAAGAAAAATGAAAGATAAGAAGGTTGTTTTTCTAAGGACAAAAATTCCACCACACATACTGAGATCATTTTATCTAAAGTGCAGTATCAATCTGTTGTGAGGAAATATTAGGAATTAAATATGACGTTTCCAGGACATTTCTGTTTTGTTGTCTTGTATTTATGTTTGTAAGTTGGGTCTAAATTACAGTTGTCGATTACTTGTTATCTGTGATAGGTAAAATAGACCACTGAGATTAAACCAGAGCTTTTATAATATGGATTTTCTAAAGTATTGAAACTCCACAAAAGCAAGTACTGGAGATACAATTGGAGGAATTTAATTTTGTGAAGTATATAGCATATCTAATTCAGACAGCAATTTGATGAAGTCATAAGATATTTTTAAGTAATAAATATAAATTTCAAACTGTTTCAAAGAAATGACAATCTTTACAATTACATTAAAACAGGAGAAGAAATGAAAAGAGGAAGAGGGTGAATAACAGAGCAGGCAAATGACTGATCTTTCTGTGTGGTTTTCACTCGAGCACAAGAAGAATGATTACATCCCTACAGCAGTCTTCAAAGTGTTGGAGTCAGAGAGTGGAATCGGAAATGAACTGCAGTTCAGTGACCCTCTGTGGCCTGAACAGTGGGAGCTGGTAAGCACAGCATTTCCACTTTATTCACTTCTTTTTTTCAACTGTCAGTAGAAGACCTTCCCCCCCACACACTTTTGCATCATTATTGTGACCTGAAAAGAACTAAATGTAGCAGATCTATCTATGTATAGGAGGATATAATCTGTAAAGGCAGACATTTCCATGTTTTACATAAACACAGGCTTATTACATATATGTATGATATAACAATGAATAACTACATTTTTCCTGAATAAGCATTTTTTCCAATTTGAAATAGAATACATACTGCGCCATGCAATTTTCCTTGTGTTTCATTAGGGATAAAACCATGAGTTGGTCACCTAGGTCTGCCTAAAGAATGGATATAAAGTACAGCTTCCAGCCTGGTCTGTAATTTTCTCTGTAATGGAGGTGCTTCTTTGTCACAACACTTTGGCAGAATACTCTACCATTCAGACTCCAGGAAAGGGGAAAAAAAAAAACACATAACTATAGCCACAGCATGATGTCATTTAAGAGATGCTTGACCTTGTCATCTTCATCTGTTCTCATACTACAAGTAAGATGGGTAATCTAATGTTTAATAAAAGGTTTAATGCACATCACATAGTTGTCTACAAAATTACAGCTATGTAGTGGCATTGCATGTAAACATATCCAGAACGTAAACCTTCAAGATGTTACAGTGTATGTATCCCTGTAGGCAAGTCAAAAGGTTATTGATAATCCATGTTAGATTCTTTTGAGGTTTTTTGTTGGTTTGGTTTTTGTTGTTGTTGTTGTTTTTTGTTAGTTTGTTTTTGCTTTTTTTGTTTTGTAACTGGGGATCTGTTGATCTTTGAAAGAGTGCTCAGTATGCTTATTTTAAAAATACCTCCTCAATCACACTCAGGTTCATCAAATTTTTACAGAGTTTCAGAAGTTGCTCAGATAAAAATATCATGTAAGAGCTTAGGGAAGTGCAGGATTGAATAAACTGTTGTGGTTTTCCAGCGCATTGCACTGGCCAATTTTCCTTTCATTCAGAAGGTATGACTGGATGAATCACCGAAGACTGCAAGGGAAAGAATTAGAAGTCAAAGCCAATAGTCTTATTTCTGTCTTTCTGCTTTGAAGCTGTCCCTGACACTTTGCATTTCCAGAGAACCTCTTTCTTTGCAGCTTCAGTAATGTACAATGCGACTTAGGCTCTCAGGGTGGGAAAAAAGCCTAACAGTTGTTTTTGCCCACATAACAAAAATGAAAAGAGTGTGGGTCTTGTTAAATAAAGGGCGGTACACTATGGTGCAAAGTGGTAGGGTTCACCTACCTTACCGTCTGTTACACTGTTGTTAGAGTCATTTTTCTTTACTATGAACTACAAGGCAGTAGGACATATTTCAGTCACTTTCTTTATAGCAAAATTTATCCTCAAAAAAATTTCATAGCTTCTCTTGATCATAGTGTAAAATGTGAGACAAAAAACTCCAAAGCTAATATAACTTTGATTTTACAAAATCTTTCAGAATATGAAAATAAAAATTATTATATACCTACCCGAATTTTCTTGAAGTCTTGCATATTTTTACAATGTTCTGAAGCTACATTCTTCTTTCTACTATTCCATTTTTATCTGAAAAGACTAGATAAATATTTGAAAAGATACATGCAAAGAACATGAAATTTCAGTCTAGTGGTCTGTGATTTTGGAAACTCATTTTTTAATTGAAGATTTGTCTATTTTCATATGGTTTTCACTTTAAATCCTCTGTAGTTTTACAAAGGAGTCTAACTCTTCATTCTCCTTTCGTTCTAAATCTGCATTTTACAAAAGAAATGCCTAATATAGTACTCCTGAGAACCCAACAAAGAAACTCCTAAATGAATAATTAAGAGGTGAATTAATGTTTCTATGATTCAAAATCTGGGAATATAAATGGAGGAATGTTGCGTCATCATGTGGGCTGCAAACAGAATAAAGGGTTATGTTAAATGAATACTGAAAATAGAAACTTTGCTTCTTCCTCTACAGTTCCTTGTTGAAGACAATCTCTTGATAATTACTCTTGACTATTTCCAAATTCCAGCAAAAGAGCTGTCTTTTCCTCAGCCAAGGAATCCTAATTCACTTCTGTTATAACTAAATCATATCTTTCTTCTGAAATCACCATTTTCTGCACCTGCTACTACTATTGAAACTTGTCCACTTCACCCTCTTTAACTGGACTGTAAGAAAATCTCTAGGTCCTACACAGCTTCCTCGTATTTATATGTGAGAAGAGTAATTCAGTTCCTCCCCATGTGTTGTGATCTAGGCCTTAGATCATTCTGTGCACTAGACTCACACTGCATCTGAAATGATCTTCAAGGACTCCTGCTGCCTTCAAAGAAACAGATTTTGTTTATCATTTTAGCAGAGCAGCTTTACTAAAGAACAGCTCTGCAGCTTTGGAGCACAGTACTCTTTAAAATAGTGGAAAATGTAGAAACTGTGTCCTTGCTTCATAAATTTCATTCTGTCTGAACTCCTGATGTGTGTTCACACCAGCGGGCTCTGTCTGCTATTCTTGCACATCCAAAGGCTCTAGCTGATTAAGGTCTTTTTATATTCAGTTTATCCAGTGGTCATATCACCCATTCAAAACATCAGTTTAATGTATCTCTTGAGCACACATTTTTATTTAATGGTGATAGCCACATTAATGCACCCAATGTTCATGAAGAAAAATAAGACTCTGTGTTTCTAAGGTTGATTAGCAGAGAGCATGGCTTACCCTAAATGTTAGGAAAAATAACAATTTTCTCCCTCTGTGTTCACCATAAATAATTCTGAGAAGTGATGGAGGGTGTTGTAGTCTGCTCCGTAATAACTCCATTCCAGCAGTCTTTACAGTGCTTTAACAGTGAGACAGAAGGCTATATGCAGCCTTGTCTCCACACCATCTAGTACAAAGCATGGGTTTTCATAAATGTAAGGTGAAAAGTTTGTTTCTCTTTTATGTATGACATACGGAAGATTTATCTCCCCTGTAATCACTTGATCACTTAAAACAGAGGGATACCAGGACTCCATTGTTCCTACTACAACACATACATTCTTTGCATATAGTACCTACAGCTTCTCTTTGGACAACTCATCTGTACATTTGAGGAATCTTCCTCATCTTTATAGAACTGGAGATGTCTGTCCTTAATTTCACCACTACTTTGCTACATGTTCTTCTCTCCCTTTAGTCCCAACTCTAGTAAAGGAATTTGGTTCAGTGCCTTATCAGGCACATCTTTCTTGCTCCCCAGCATGGGACCTCATCAAACATCTCTGCTTTCTGCTGCTGGTATCTACATTTGGACTATGGCCTTTGCCAATATTTTTGACCTGTGATTGAAGCTATTCTACTTTAGGTGCATAGCATGTGACCATTGCAGATACCTCCACTAAGCCTGTGCAGGCTGTGTATAAAACTAATATCTCACTAGATCTTTCTGCCAGTTTCTGTTCCCTTAAATTGTATGGAAGGAATACTGTTTTCAGAAGCAGGGACACATACAGAGGATTACTTTTGTGGTAGGTTGGTGGCTCTGATTTGTCCTTAGAGCAAAGAGCCCCATGAGCACACTCTTTGGTAATGCTGCTCAAGGCACTCCATTTGCTTACATTAGTCCTTCTATTTTTAAAATATTTGTAACAGTTAATCCATTCTGTTTTTTCCTACAAAGAAAAAAAGAAATAAAGCATATTTTCTTTTCAAGAAAGAAATGAAGTAAAATTGGTTTAACCAGTTTGACAGTTGATGTTTGTTCAAATTTCTCCTTTCTACACTAGCAAGCCTAATTCACCCCATTATGTGTCATGATGACATATACATGCAGCACCTTTTTGTCCAAACTACACCATCAGTACCACAGAAAATTTTCTGCTTTCAATACGAATTCATGTTTTCTTCTTCCCCTTCTCATGATCTCCTCTCTATCCTGAAACAACCCCTCACATTTGAAGCAAACATTTAAAAGTGGAAATGCTGTTGCAGCTGTAGAGCTCATAGGGCCCACTGTTAAACATAGAAGACTGGATCACTTCACTGCAAACTTGCCCAGCTTGAGGTAAGCAAAGTACTGACAAAGGCCAGCCAAACAGCCTTTCTCTCCTGCCCATTGTTCTGGGAAAGAACCAGAATGAAGTCAGGATGTAGCATTTCCCACTCTTTCTGTTGGCTCAAGCTGCAGTGAGCAGATCTATATTCTGAAAAGCAGTACAGAGCCATGGACCTGTGTTTGGGGAAAGTGGATGCTCTGTACTGGCCAATATACCTTTGCAGGGAAATGGCAATAACATGGAAGAAGAGTCAGAAATATTCATATATAGGATAAAGTTCTCATTCTTTAAGAAATGTGAAATGATATCCTTAATGCACATGTAAAATCAGAAAAAAAAGAAAATAATAATAACAAAATTTCTCACAAATTATGCAGTTAGTGTTCACAAATTAAAAAATGCTTATGTACAATCAAAAAACATGTATCTTCACCATCAGATTCAGTTGATCTGGAATCGGAAGTAGTTTAGTTGATCTAATGTACAGGCTACACTGACAGTACTGGGAGTGCAGGCATCTATCTAACATATAGACATAAACATGTAGATAATTATGTCTGGCTATTTTTGTTGAGAGTTGTAATTTGCCTCTCATGATTATATAAGTTTATGATTTATATAGAGACCATTTACTGTAAAGGAAACTACTTGAAGCCATGGTATAAATCTTCAAGCCAGTTCATACAAATGTTTTCAGGGACAAGATAGGTCTGCTTTCTGGGCAGTGTTGTACCACACTACCACCTGATGACCTCCCATTGCTGCTACTGCGTGTTTATCTTACTGTGTTTAAGCTCCTACTGAAGATTTGCAAAGAGCTCCCACTTAGACACCTTCATGGCAGCTGAGTTCTGCAGAACCTAGCTTGTAGTGCTCATTACTAGCTTTCTCAGTGTTTAATTGGTAAATCGTAAGTAAAGGCAACCACTAAAAGTACAGAATGATCACTAAAAATGGTTTTATTTCACTATACATTACTTTATGTGAGCTTACACTGACAAACTGTGGCTCAAGACATGCTTGTATTTCTTCAGTAGTTTTGTTTTGTTTGCTCCACCATGAATTTTTTCCATCAGTGTTTCCATCTGATAAGACCCTCTTAGTCCTTTAAAGAAAATGAATTGTAGATAGTTGCATCGTTCTAACTTTAATTAGCTGCTGGCTAGATGTTTCTTGAGTTGTTATGGGAATTAAGTACTGTAGAGGTTGAATGAGAGAGACACCGTATTAAAAACAGTACCACTTTAATTCTTTAATTTCATTTTTATTGCATCTTCTGGCTTCTGAGTCCACTGCTGGATGAACTGCTCTCCATCAAAGTAGTGTATTCACATATTGTGTATGAACTCTCTCCTTAATAAGACACCCAATTTTTCCTTCTTGACCCTGACTTTGTTAGATAAACAACTTTCTAGAGGAGATACTGCAGAGTTGTTTCTCTTCTTGGTGTAGTTCTGGCTGAAATCTTCTCAGCAAGGACACGGCACCGGCATGCACCAAGGATCATCTCAAGAGGTGCTCTGAAGATGGACAGACAGAAGCCCACCCAAGGACCATTCTTTGTGTACACCTTTCCACAGCTCATATATTAAAAATTACTTATTTGTAATTCCAGCTCCTACACTTGGGCAGAACCTGTGTCTGGCACGTAGAGAGTGCCTGTCAACTACAACAAAGGCAGAGAAAAGTATACCTGCTCAGGCCTCCTTTTCCTAGGAGACAGAAAGGACTTTTTGAGATTAATAAATTTGATTAAACATGAGGATATCTTCTTTATCAAATTGTTAAAGTGGGAAGAAAAGTTCATGTGAGAAACAGTCATGCAGAAGACAAACTTGAAAATTTCTCTATCTCGATTCTTCTAAATCATCAAAAAACTGAAGCTTCTAAATATCTGTAAATGCCAGGAATCTGGAGAACTTTAATCTCAGATACTGTAAAGGTAACAAATATTGTGTTACAGTGTTAGGTAAGTCTCCTTTCCTGTAAACAGGAAAATTACTTTGTTGGAAGAGGGTAATAACTGGATATTTTGCACTTGCTTTACGAGAGTCCATGCGTAGCATAGCCTTTTACAGTACTGAGTTTTCTCAAAGGTCCACTTTGAAATGAAAACAGATTCGAAATGGACAAGCAAACATTACAACAGTTGATTTGAAATTCATATGTAAATCAGATCTTCTAATTTCACCCTACAGATTTTTCCTCTTCTCTTGGGCTTCAGAATGTGAGACTGTGCTATAGAAGTGGGATTTGCAGAAAGCACTCTGTTTAGACAGTGTTAATCATAAGAGACTTGTTTCTGGAGCTGTAACAGCTACTATCCTGGTTTCTGGAGTTGTAATACAGTGTTGTTGTAGGTTGCACTTTGGCAGTCTCTAAGGGTCTCTTTCATATCTAGAAAAGAAAACTACGAGTATAACCTGGGAAGTGGTATGTTTTGTCAACAAAATATGGAAAAAATGAATATTAATGGCATGGAAACGTAAAGGCAAAGCCATCCAGACTTACATTTGTAGCTGTAAACATTGTCCACTAGCTTAAAATTCTGTGTCTTTTTCTAGAGACTGAGGCACAGTGCTGAATGGAATTTTCTCATAAAAAATGCAGTCAAAAAAAATCAACTGTGTTGCCCCTTATGAATGGACAAATTGGTAACAAAAAGGTGATGGAACAATAGATTTTTACTTTTATTAAAACCTTTTTACATTTACATTATTTATCAGAGTGTTGGGATTACTCTGCAGTACACATTTTCCTTATGGTCAGTGCTATGGAGATTATGCAGTAGCAAGTGTTTAGACAGTGAAAGAGCTTTCCTTGTTTAGATCACAGAATCACAGAATCATAGAGTGCTTTGGGTTGGAAGGGATCTTGAAGATGATCTAGTTCCAGCCCCCTGCTATATGCAGAGACACCTCCCTCTAGACCGGGTTGCTCAAAGCCCCATCCAACCTGGACTTGAATGCTTCCAGAGAGGAGGCATCCACAACCTCACTGGGCAACCTATTCCACTGTCTCATCACCCTCACACTCTTCCCAATATCTATTCTACATCTACCCTCTTCAAAGTTAAAACCATTTCCCCTCATCCTGTCACTACTTGCCCTAATAAAAAGTCCCTCTCCAGCTTTCCTGTAGGCCCCTTCAGGTACTGGAAGGTCACTGTAAGGTATCCTCGGAGCCTTCGCTTCTCCAGTTGATTTTATCACATTTTGTAATGCTAGTTTGAAACAAAAATTCCTCTAGCTGTAATTCCAGCTGTTTTGGCCCAGTATAGAATTCAAGGTCTTGGGATTTAGCTATTTCTGTTTCATTTCCTTTCAAAAATCTCCCACAAAAATGCTTTTCTTGCAAAATTAGACAGTTCTCAAATTCCACTGAAACCCACTCAGTATAAACTCCCATCACTAATATGGTGCAAAGAAAGGCTTAAATATTATATTTAACACCACTTTGATAACGGATGGCAGTGTAAAATGTAGCAATGTACTTTTCTGGCTTGTGAGCACTATTTACCATTGCACCAATTTAAAAATAACATGGCTAAAAATCTAACTGCCCACTGCAGAAGCTTCTTGCTCATTCACTCAACCCAAAGCTAATCACTGTGCAGAGCTTTTTTTCTCTCTTCGAAACTTGTCATAGTCTTAGCAGGAAGGCAAGGCACTGTGTAGTTAATACTTAGTGGAGATTACAGCAGCCTGCATGGGCTTTGCTCACCTTTTCTGCCTGCTTGGAGAGCAAGGAATGGAGTGATCTTTCCACTGTAGAGTACTCATATCGTGGGATCCTTGACTTTAGACCAAGACTTCCCCATTTTCTTGAGCACAGACCATGTCAATATTTTTCATGAATCACTGTGCATCGTCACTAACCTGCTGCTCTTGTCAATGACAATGTAAACATCCTTTCCATGACTTTACAGGTCTTTAACTTACTTTTCTTCTTATTACAACACATTTTAAAATAAAAATGAAAATAGAATAATAAAAAATAAAAAATAAAAAAAGATTTATCAATCTAACATGTTGTAAGTGGGTAGACACAGTTTACCCCAATACTCAGTCAGTTGCTGGGAGGTTTTATACAGTACTGTTATACTCATGAATAATGAAAATGGCGATAATTTGTCACTCCCCATGTAGTCCAATATTTTCAGATACAAGATTTCATGCTTACAGTGACTGTATTGTGGTATCCTGCAGGATAGAAGAATATTCTCAGAACACATTTCCATGTATTGGGTGGTGAGTTCACTCATCCAAGCTACGTTTTTTTAATTTATTTTAGGATAATTCATTTTGGTATTGGCCCTTGTATGATGTATGATCCTGATGTATCAACCCTTCCGGTCCAGATTTTAAATACCGAATCAGCCTATTTCATGACAATATCTGCTTTGTGTCTACTGCTTTTCTCCTTTCTCCTTCCTTCAAAACAAATGATCCTGGTAAAGTTACTGTATGAGAATTTTTCTTTTTGTTTCAAACTAATAAAATCCGCTATTCAATAACGCATCAGATATGGCATTTTCAAGATGGCTTTAACTCTGTTTGTATGCAAGAAAATCTGTCAACTTTAAAAAAAGAGAATAGCTTTTAGACAACATGGAACATTTTGTTAGTTTTAAAATAATAAATTACACTGTGTACTGCAAACATTGATTTGCAAATGAAAAAACCACAGGTGAGTAAATGATGAGTCTGATTAAGATTTTGTTTGTTTCTTTTAATTACTGCCCTTTAAATTGCTGTTAAGTAATTACTGTTACTATGTGGTTTTTACTATTGCATGGGATTAATTCATTGATATTTTCATGATAACACATTATATTTTTACCACGTGAGGATTAAACCAGCAGTTACTGAATTGAAAGATGTTGATTTGCATTAATGTGAAGTACTTACTTAAAAACAGTAGAATTTAAATATCTGAAGGTAGCCCACATAAACTAGTGAATTCTAGTGACTTAGTTTTATTTGAAACACTTACAAAATATATTGAAAAAATAGTATTCCAAGAGTGTTTTCTTACATATTTTACAGAGTTAAATCTCTTGGTTAGGAAAAATAGAGTGGTAATCTTTTTGTTATAGAAAAATCTTATGCTGTCAGAACATTCTTTAACATGTTGGACAGTGGAAGAAGGAGGAGGGATGGAATGGAGAGAAAGAGAGGGTGAGTTGTTCTTTTTACAATTGTCAAAGCATAAAAAAGAAGGTTAAAAATAGTGATGTCAATCAATCAAAGTCCAAATTGAGATTTCACCCCTAAAATAGTTTGGTGGAAATTGTAAACAGAGGATTTTATTTCAGGCTCATCTATAATTAACACAAATTTTAATGGCCCATTCTCAGAACACAGATTTGTATAGTAAAAGAATGCCTAATTAAGTGTTGGTGCACATTTTTTTCCAATACTGTTATTAAATTACTTTTCTAGGATTTTAAGAATGGTAATAAGTACTAATTCATACATGTATTTTTGTAGGGTTATTCTTTCAGTTAAAAAAGAAAAATTTATTTTTGTGTCTTACTATAGTGAAATCCTAAATTGTCCACATCAAGAACACAGGTTCAATTCTAATATTAGACAGCAAGAAAATTAATAATAAAAGAGCAAGTGTTGCCTCAGGAAGAGTTCTGTCTACAAATTCACCACTAAGCATTTGCAGTATTGCACAGGAAAGCTTATGTTCTGCTGAAATATTCCAAAGCTATTTCACTGCATGAGAAGATGCAACCTCATTTAATTGGACTTTCATGCTGAGACCAGTTTTATATGTACTCAGAACTAGTGAGGCCGCACCTCGAGTACTGTGTCCAGTTTTGAGCCCCTCACTGCAAGAAAGACATTGAGGCCCTGGAACGTGTTCAAAGGAGGGCAACAAAGCTGGTGAGGGGTCTGGAACTCAGGCCATATAAGGAGAGGCTGAAGGAGCTGGAATATTCAGTCTGGAGAGGAGGAGGCTCAGGGGAGACCTCATTGCTCTCTATAACTTCCTGAAGGGAGGTTGTAGTGAGCTGGGGGTCGGCCTCTTCTCTCATGTCATTAGTGATAGGACCAGAGGGAATGGTTTCAAGCTACAGCAGGGGAGATTCAGGCTGGATGTTAGGAAATACTACTTTTCTGAAAGGGTGGTCAGGCACTGGAATGGACTGCCCAGGGAGGTGGTGGAGTCGCCGACCCTGGGGGTGTTCAAGGAAAGACTGGATGTTGTGTTGAGGGACATGGTTGAGTGGGAGCTATTGGTAATAGGTGAACGGTTGGACTGGATGATCTTTTAGGTCTTTTCCAACCTTGGTGATTCTATGATTCTATGATTCTATATGGACAAAGCCCTGAACACCCATGGATATCAAATGATATCAGTGAAACTCTACAGTGGATAACCAAAGAATCAGATGAAGCACTGCCAAAGTGAGGAAGGTTGTATAAGAAAGCAAAGTCCTGCTTACCATTACACTTTCTATTCAACTACTATGGGTATTACAAGAATTAGCTAATAGTCTCTCTCCCACATTCATTCAGTGAACTGAACTAGCCAGAAACTCACATCAGAACTTTACAGGCCAACAATTAATACTTGGATCCATTTATTCAGAATTAAATTCACAGCCAGAGAAGACTCCTTGACTGTTGGGGCGCTTACTTAGGATACTGAAACTTGGGATTAATCCTCTTTTCTTCATGTCGCTTGTTAATATCTCAGTTGAAAGACTACTGTGAACATGCTGATGTTGGCCTGTATATCAAAACTGCTCAATATCAAATCAAAATTTGCTGGAGTCTTTTTTTTTGGTTTGTTGACTTTTTTTTTTTAAAGGTTCTTTTTTATGACAAGTTTATGTTTTGATGAGTAAAATCTTTCTGACGAAAAAATTAATACACCATTTTGTACTATACTGCTTAGTGAAGTTTTTAAAGTATGGCCTTAGGGATAATCTTTTAAAGAGTTTCTGTTAATTGACAGTATTACTGAAACATCTTCCTTCCACTCCTACTCTGGTAAAATCCGCAAGTTATATTACTGCAGCAATTATTTAGATCACTCTTTAAATTTCCCTATTTTTACAGAGGGTTTTTTAGTTAAAATGTTTTGTAAAGCTTTTATGTCTCTGATTCTTTCTCAAGTAACAGGTGGGTATTTTTTCATGTACTATTTGGATAAAGACATTTCAGAGTCCCTCTAGAATTATGTAGTTTGGAAAACATCCTATATACATAATTTGCTGGAGGCAAGCTAGCACTGCAGATTAAAAGTTTACACAAAGACAAAAGACAAACCAGAAATACTTTAATTCAGACTGAAAGAGAGGGAAAAAAGAAAAGAAAAAAAAAGCACTTTCTACTAGGCCCGAAAGACCTTTATATAGCTTGTCCTCAAAAAAAAAAAAGTATATTACATATCCTGTAAACTATTGATCTCTGTTCTATTATTATGTATTCCATTAGTATTCTGTTCTTAATGCTAGGATGTTTCTCATAGATTCTCAGAAATACCTTTTAGCTTTTAGGTATTTTCTGATTCTTTCCTATTGTAAAATACCCTTCAGAAAATTATATATAGATAACAAAAATCAAAAATCATGTTGACAGTGTCAAAAAAAATAAACACATGAAGAGCTGTAAGATCTTACTTCAAGTCAGTGTGATAGAATTCATTCACTCTTGCATGTGACTTTCAATACATTGTGATTTATTTCTGAGTATTCTGCATGGGAATAGCAAAGCAGATTGCCACACAGTATTTCTTCTGGCTTGTACCTGTTATGCACTGTGATTTATACATACATATACATTTGCATATAGGTATGCCTATAGTTATTTGCCCAAATGGAAATGCTTTATCTTTGTTTTTCCTTTCATACAAAAATGAAATGTTAATTGTTGTGGTTTTGGAACATATTCAGTGGAGTGCATGGTTTTATGTAGCACTTTGAATTAATAGGAATATTTGAAACATAACTTGAAAATATGAAGATAATATTGCATATTTGGTTTTTAAATAATAAGGAAAGATGATTTTGCATGTATAATATTCAAACAGGTCAAAATAAAACAGTATTTTCAGTGATGACCATGAAAGTGTATGCTTTAAAGCTGCCCAACTTGGGACGCCTAAACCTAATACCTAAGGGTATAGGCTACATTATGACCTACCATGGTCTCCTACTGGGAGAGAAATTCTCCAGACATTTAAATAACAGTTTCATGGAAATGTCAATTTCAGATTATAGAAGAAGATTCTCAACTGTCAGCCTTTTCTTTGCAATGGGAACATTCATGAAGTTACTTATGCCAAAGTGCAGACTGTTAAACATGAAATTAGATCTTTGCTCTTCATCAAGAGGATAAAAATTCCTCCTTTGTACCACTCTTCTTACTTCAGTGCCTCTATTCTCTTGCCTCTCTTTACTTTTCTTAAAATAAAAAAAAAGTTAAATGAATCACATCAAAGCTTGGGATATGGTCAAAATACTCTCATTGCTAGCCAATCTTTGTAGCCCTTCTCATGTTTAGTTCATATTTTACCTGCTATATAAATGAATTTCTGAAGGGTTCCTACTTAATCAAGTAACTTCCTAAGCCTCAACAAATGACCTTCCTTCCTTTCTTCACCTATTTACATTTCATAAGTAGTATCCACACCAAGCCTAAGGGTTTAATATACTGAGTCTGGTGTTATCTTTAATAGTTAAGAGGATGGCTGTGTTTACTAACGGCAAAAATTGTTTCTCAGCTTGCTCCAAATGTACAAAACATACAGTCTCTGTTAAAGCTTTCATTATTAGTTGAAGTGACTTGTTGGTTACTTACTCAGCTATTCCATTCTGCATATGTACGTGCCACTGCCGGAGCAATGCCAGGAGAAAACTTCTCTGACCTTCTGGAGCCACACTGCTAGGACAGACCTCGTACCCAGCTGTGGACACAACAGTGTGGAAATGTGGCAAAAGAAAGCTTGTGATGCATTGCAGGGTAATGCACCTTCCATCTCCATTTATCCCAGGATTGCTCAGGAAAGTACCTCGGGCACTTTTCCAGATGTTTAAGACCCTTCCTCCCTCCTCTCCCTTCTCCATGTGAGCTAGGACATCCTAACATATCATAGAAAACCCACCTCTACTTCTATAGCATCTTAAAGCAGTCTACTGAGGCTTTAATACCGTTGAACGGACATCTCCTTGTCAGAGATCACCAGGATGCCCTATCCTTACTATTAATGTTGAAACACTGTCAACACTAACTACCACTATCACTGGTTGAGAAAGAAAAGACTTAGAAAACTGGATAATAGGAGCACAGCATTAACTGTATTGATTTTTAACAGAATTGCACAGAGGAAGAGGAGGGGGAAGTGACAACATGTGATCTTATTCCCTTCTTCTAAAGCCACAGAGCACAGGCTTACACAATTTTTCTACACCCTGACTGTTGTCTCCCCTAATTCCTAGACACGGAATTTTCCACCTCCTCCAGCTGCCTTTTCTGTATTTGCAAGGAACTCTCCTCCACACTGTGCAGCTGTTCTCATTTCAGGGTAGGTACAACCACCACCAAGTACATTTGCCTTCATGTGATAAGACTGCAGGCAGTCATTTCATTGATGCAACAAGGCAAATGGAAAGAAAAAGGATGATGGTTCCTCAGATTTCCATTTCCATAAATCTTGCCTAAGGGTGCAGCTGGAGCTGTCCTAGAAGGGCCACGTACAGTATAGTACAATATATTCCCTGACTGCTTCTTTAGCCAAATAAATTTTGTTGATGAGTCATGTGGGCACTGCAGAGCATTACAAAGACCCATCTGGCAGAATAAAGTCACTCTCCTTCAAAGCAGAGTGTATCTCAAAAGGTTCAGCATTTGGATTTGGTTTGAATTCTTGGATCCTTATCTGAATTCCCCAAGACTGTATAACAAGCTTTGTTGAAGAATATCCATCATCTCAGCTTCTAGTCAAAGCCACATAATAACACAAGAAAGCTTTTTCTCCTGTTATTTCTGTCAAAACCAGAAGAGTATGTCTGGAGTTGGGGAAAGAGGAAATATATCTTACTGATTCAACTGTACCACTTTACTGATGTTTAGGTATTTGTACTCTAATGGTAGGGGCTTAATGACTTTTTCATTTAAAAACATCCTCGTATATCTTATGAGTCTGCTAAATTATGAATTTAATTTCTGTTTATGTTCCAGCCTGGCAGCCATATCTCATATCATGGTTATCTTTTTGAATGGAGCCTTGGGTTCTTCTAAAATTTTTCTATGAAGAATATGAAATGAAATGATTTTTCAAAGAATTAATCTTTGAAAATATTACATTAAGTATCTTTAGTCTCAGCTGAAATCTCACTTTCTCCTCTAGAAAGAATTAAGGCAACTGAAAAAAAATATTTCCTTTCCTCCGTGGGAATACTTGTATTTTTTTATCTGCATGAGTTTAGTCTTGCTAGCAAATTATTATATTTAGCCTAGATAGCTCCATGGAAAGAACTCATCCAGAACATTTATTCACACTTATAAATCAGTGGATGAAATGCATACCTTTGTTTTAAATTCTTTCCATTGGTTCTGTGACTGCCTAATCTTTTTCAATTTTTATCACTTAGCAGATTAGACCCAAGATAGATCATGGAATATTTGGAAATAAATTGCAGACCATCTTCCATTACCTCAAGTTCACCTGAATGGCTCATTTTGCTCACAGCTGCTGATAGATAGAATCTGTAAAACGTGATTTTATGAAGTACCGTGTATCTTCTAGCTCTCACAAAGTGGAAGTATAAATGATCAATGTTAGTTTCATAAGTCTCCCTTCTTTCCCCCAGTGGACTAAGACTGTTAATACATCTGAATGTAATGCAATATCTGGGTTTGGTAAGAAGTTAAAATTTTAAGAATACTCTTAAGGCTAGATCACGTCCAGTGTTTCTGAGGTGTTGTGGTTTAATACTTGTAGGCAGCTAAGCACCGCATAGGTTCTCTTTCTGCCATTCAGGCAAGGTGAGAGAAGAGAATTAGAGGGGCAAAAGTTAGAAAATTCATGGGTAGAGATAAAAACAGTTGAGGAACAAAAGATTAAGAAGAAATTAAGAAGGAGAAGGAGGAGGAGGAGAAGGAGGAAGAGAAGGAGGAGGAGGAGGAGGAAAAGAAAAAGAAGAAGAAGGAAAAGAAGAAGAAAGGAAAAAGAGAGCGAAAGAGGAAGAGGAAGAGGAAATGCTCATTGATCACCAGACAATCAGTGCCCAGGCAGTAACTGAGCAACGGCAGACCTCCAAACTATAGGCTGTATATGCATTAAACCAAAAGGCCATGCATCATATTTATTATGCTCTTACAAAAGACCAAGTTCTGACCATGATTTCTCTTTCAAAAATAGAATGGACTGCTGCTTGCTAACATACTAAATACCATGAGCTGATAAAGAAGGTACATAGATCACTCCAAAACTAATGCCTTCTATTTATTTCCATGGAAACTACAGTACACACAAAGAGCACAATAACACTTATAGAACAAATTCTCAGCTACAAAACACTATATTTCAACATTGTTACCACAATTAGACATGCATTTTCACCAGAAATGAACAAGAATCTGCATGCCGCGCTCATAAAAATCTGTACCAACACCTACTGTCGCTGTTGCCACTGCTAAATAGCACCACCCACCACCCCATTGTGTTCACATCTACTGACTGGTCTCCATAAATGTTCAGCAAGCACCAATGAATGTTAGTGTGTGCCATTTTTTCTGCATGGAGGTATTAAATGACACACCTTTGCTTCATCTGCACTCCAATGTAACATGCCTGTCAGACTGCCACCTGCCACAGAGCAACAAAATGTAACAAAATACTGGCAGAAAGGTTCAACCTTTTCTGCTATACCACCAAAATCTGACCCTGACAGCATGAGTCAACGTAATAAAGCAGGAGGCATTACATTCAGAGCAGGCCTTTTACTTTGTTGAATTTGAAAATACTGTATCATACTTCCATATTTTTGGAGCTGTTAGAGCAGGTCCAGAGGAGAGCCATGAGGATGATCAGAGGATTGGAGCACCTTTCCTTTAAAAAAATGTTGAGAGAGTTGGGTTTGTCCAGTCTGGAAAAGAGAGGTCTGTTTCTGTAACTAAAGGGAGATTATAAATAGGAAGGAAACCAAGTGTTTACTGGACAGCCTGACCCAGTGAGTGGCAGCCCTGCCCATAGCAGGGAGGCTGGAACTAGATCATCTTTAAGGTCCCTTCCAACCCAAGCCATTCTATGATTCTGATTCTAGATTCTTAAAACAGCCTCTATGTTCTTCATTCTTATTTCAGAATGTGTGAGCAAAAAACAGCATGAAGAAGCATATCAGAGGCAAAATAGGGCCACTGAACTTTTACAGTTTTCAGGATAAAAGTAGAAATGGGAGAGGATTAGGATGCTTACATACTGAGCAACATTTTACATTAACTATTTTTGGAGTAAGGCACTATTCAGTATGAGTAAAGCTGGTGATAACTGTCAAAATGGGCATTTATTCTATGCTGGAAATGATTAGTTGTTAGAATGACACAGCAATAATATGAAGTGATCAGTACTCAATTTATTATGACAGAGGCTGAGAAAAGTAGAGGAAAATTGCTATAAGCTTGATATATTCATTTGAAGAAGGACCATAAGTTATTTGTTTCTTTACTACTGTTTGGCAAAGTTTAAGACAGTGAGTACTATATACTGAAGAAACAAAAGAGAGAGAGAGAGAGAGAGATGAGGAGAAGGAAGGAAGGAAGGAAGGAAGGAAGGAAGAGGAAGGAAGAAGAAAGAAAGAAAGAAGAAGAAAGAAAGAAAGAAAGAAAGAAAGAAAGAAAGAAAGAGAAAGAAAGAAAGAAAGAAAGAAAAAGAAAGAAGAAGAAAGAAAGAAGAAAAGAAAAAGAAAGAGAAGAAAGAGAAAGAAAAGAAGAAAGAAGAAAGAGAAAGAAGAAAGAAAGAAAGAAAGAAAGAAAGAAAGAAAGAAAGAAAGAAAGAAAGAAAGAAAGAAAGAAGAAGAAAGAAAGAAAGTGTTGACTTTTCAAAGACAAAGCATTATGATATTAAGTGGCTTCAAGCTTTACTTTCTTCACATTATACTCTCACATCTGAGTGCAAACTTTGCCGATGGCAAAGGGAAATACAACGTGTTGACAGTTAACTGTAGCTGGCCACCTGGCCATCCATTACACCCCAGATGTGAATTGTGAGCTTTTATATTCTTCCTATCTGAGGCAAATGTTTTCCATAATGTTTTTAAGCAACACTTTTCAACTGGATAAATCTAAAGATTCTTTAGTTTGATGGACTCATCATTACAGTTTGGACTTGTGGAAGAATGGAGGATAAGAATCAAACAAAAATCATATTTTTTGTCATCTGCCTGATTGTAATTAGTGCTCTCATTTCAGTAATTGTCTGGTCCATATAGATCCACTTGAGCCTAGAAAATAGTTATTTTATAGACAGATTTTCTTTGTGTGCTGCTGAGTAAGTAGTTCAGCTGGGATGTAAAAATTCTTTCTCACTCTGAAGTATCTTAAGAGTGAGCAAAAATATCTGTTATCTATCTGATTGAAACAACAAACTTCTGAAGTGAAAAAGGCAATTACGTTCCCTGTACTCTCTGAAAACACAAGTATAGCCTCCGTCTTACAAAAAGAAGTTCAAAGAACAAGTTTGTGCTCAGTATAACTGAAAACAGACTTTGGCCTTGCTTCCCACACCCTAGTTTACTAGGCCATTGGCAACACTGGTGCTTATGTGCACAGTTGGATCTGCTTTACTGTGTGACCAGCATTAAAAGATCTTTAGGGAAACAACCTGGTCATTGGTTTTACACCACTAAATTAGGCAATCATTCCAAGTATGGCATGCAGTTGGTTTGATTTTTGTGTGTGTGTTTTTTTGTTTTTTTTTTAATTGTTTATAGGAAATGAAACAGCTCCAGTAGGAGTGCTTAGGACACAGCAGTCTCTATGACCTGATGGTGATGGCATAATCGTAGGATGTCGTTTGGTTCCTCAGTCAGAGTGAGATTCAGCAGGAATGTGAATCTTGATGTTGTGCCTACTGTGTGAATGATCTTGTCATCAAGGAAAAGTTATTCTAGCATGGCTGAATCTCTCTCATCAGTGGCAGTCCAAGATGTCATCCTTCTGGTAATAAATGAAATATATTCCTGAGAAAGGCTTTTATGTTTATAACCAAGTATATATACACACATAAAATTTCTGAAGAGATCACATGCAAAGGAAGCCTAGGAAAATGGAGCAGAGAAAAATTGCTACTGCACCAGAATAACATTGGTTTAGTCTACCCTCTCGATTCTATCTATTCAGTACCGTTATAAACTACTCAAGGTATGGAGAGGGATGTGACTTGGATGGGAAGACAGTGAAAAAATATATTCATCTTTGATAAAACTTTATAGGATATTGTTTTTTCTTCCATCTCTTTTATATTTAGTTTACTTTAAAAAAATATGTCTTTTTCCATTAACCATTTAATACCTCTATGACCTTACTATTTCCTAAGCCTTTTTCCTAAGACTTCTCCTCTTTGCTGTTTTTACCTTGAACTTAAAAAAAAAAAAATGTTATGCTCCTATGTATTTCATTTTTTAAAACCCACAGTCACAGATCTCTTCATCTAGTTCTCTTCAGAAGCTCCACTTAGCAGCAGTGTCACCTACAGGACATAAGGCAGTGGATGCTGCTGTGTCTCAAACAATCATTCCCCATGATTAGAGAAATGCTTTAGTGTATGCTGACAGTACACTTGGCATTAATTCTTAGACATTGCACAAAATTAAAATGCATTTTGTAATTCTGATGCAATATCTGGCACACCAATAGCTTGCTTCTGCCTTAACTCCACACTTAAGATATGCATACCGTTTGCTGGAAGGAAAGGCTCTGTTTGTAGGCAAAGCTGAAAATTTACCACAAGATACAAGCGTCATCCAACTGTCAAAAACAGGTTTTTTTTCTTGCTGGCAGTGAAGATTTTTTGCCCATTTTTTACCTTTCATGCTTAGCTATGAAGCATGTCATTAAAAAAAAAAAAAAAGCAAAAAGTGCACTAAGGAATAACCTCATGAGATGTAATGCTCATCTGGCATGATCTTTTTCCACTCCTCAGTTTTTTATCTTCTCAATAAAGCAGCATTTTCCCTGCTGATCACACTACTACTGAAGCATGAATTTTAGGGCTTGTAACATTAGACCATTTTTATTGATCTTCATGAGTTTGCAGTGGGGACTTCAAGGTCATTTGGTCACCAAGGTTAACTTTGCAGCAATGAAAAGCGATAAACGTTTTCAGGAGAGGTGGGTATTTATTATGAGTATTTAATTTCCCCAAACTGCAGTACTTGTTAGAAAGTATTGAAAAAATAAGTTCTTGTTTCCTTTGACATGTCCTTTCTTTAAGCATTCTTCTTAACTTGCTGCCCCCGTGACCTCCTTAGTAGCAGATACAATTCATTTCTTATGCAGACTGACAAAAAAGATGCATGGTATATGGCACTGCATATCTTTACTTCATTATTTCTTCATAGCAAAGACTTGAAACTGTAATGTGTGAGAAAGAAAAGGTGCCAACATGACATTTACTACTGCTAATATGAATGTGATTAATTCTACAACAAGAAACATCATCTTAACTCTTTATATTCTTGTGTGTGTTTTTTGTTTGAACCAAATTGATAAATCAGAATATTTTGACAAATAACATATACTTGCAGGCCTTGTTGAAGCAAACAATATCACAACCTAGTCATTTGCAGCAAGTTTATTATAAGAGAAGCAAGAGACTGTCTTTTAACAATATTTACATTTGTCTTCTAAGCTGAAATCTGTTTTATATAGTTCATTTACAGTATATTTAGCCATAGCTACACTTTATTTTTAGGAAAGCACATTGAAAGTCAGAAATAGTTTCAGTGTGCTTTACCATGCCTTATTCTACAGTGTTGTGATTCACCATGTTCAGTGAAAATAGGTTTTCTCATACATAGGTGTTGCTAAAGCCTAATTATTTGTGCATTTTGAATTACTCAGAATGGTTGCTTTCCATTTGGAACTTCTGCACCCAAGAACTTACCTCTTCATATCTCAGTGATGCATCTTTTTCTCACTTTATGCAATCAAGATTATTTAATAACGTATTTTTATTTGGTTTGATGTCTCATTGATGCCTTTTGTTTTGTGATTTAAAAGAAAGACTTTCACTTCCCAGTTATTGGTGGATAGTATGAGTAAAATTAGATGTTTTCGTTCCACATTCTTCTACATGATTTTCTACTTCTTAGAGGTTTGGCTGAAATGTCAAAAATGAAGAAACGGTGAAAAATACCATAGAATGTGCCGGAGTATATACTTAAGAGGAAATGTTTTTCATTAAGTGTATGGGTTAAAAAAAAAAAAATTCATTGCAAGAAAGCAAAAGAAAAAAAAAAGAGGAACATTTGATCTAGATACACATATATATATATATACTGTTTCCCTCTGTATATAATGTCTATTTAAACATTTATGAAAATTGCAAAGAAATACCCCAGAACACCCCAACACTGTGATATTTTTAAATGCAGGGTGACAAACATCACGTTCCAATGTTTGATGACCTTGTGAGTAAAATATTTTCCTTGGATGCATTTCTTTCTCTTGCTTTATTGGATCAAATTTAAAACGTCCAAGAAAGATTACTGTGGAGAAAAATCAGCTGGCTGCTGACACCACTGTCCAGGCATAAAATATGGAAAGGGAGGGGGAAAAGAAAGTGGGTGACAAGGAATTTATGAACCAGTACTAGACGAGGATAAACAGCATTTTGCTGAAGTCCTTACGTAGGCTGTTGGTAAGCAAGCAGGGTTAGGGCTGGCTGTCACAGTGTAATACCAAAGCAATACAAATAATGTTGAATGCAAGCAAATGACATACAGGTCAGGTTTTTAAATGTGAACACATGCTCCAGAGGAAACCATACAGAAATAAAAGTTGTTCCTGTTTTGTTAGTTTAGATTCTGAAAGAAGCTTTTTTGTGTAAAGATGTAACACGATCCCATGCCTGGAGCCATGCCCTGTGGCACACAGACCTCTGTGTTTGTCCCAGGGTGCTGAAGGTAGGGAGGCTTGCAGGACTTCTTTCTCCAGGCTGGCACTGACTTTTGAGTGATATGATTTACTCTCACCAGAATGATAGCAAAATGGGCCTTAGAAAGGCCCATCAGTCCGCAGGAGAGGTTAACAGGGAAGGTGCAAGTCCTGCTGAAGGTAAATCTTGATAATCATTGCTTTAAAAAAAAAGAAGAAAAAAAAAAATTAAAGAGCAGTTCTGTTTCCGTATTATAAACTCTCCTCTTTGAATACCTTCCAGAAATCTGCTGGTTTAATTTCTTAGTCCCATCTGTTTCCCTCTCACTGGCTATATTTGTTAGTATTTCCTCAAGCAGCATGTTGTATTGCCCTTACTGTGCTGGAGGAAAAGGGCATAGATTGATCATTTTACAGGACAGGGAAACGTTTATTTTGGGCTGGAGTAGAGTGCATTTCCTTGCTTCATGCCCAGAGTTATAGAGAAAGAAAAAAAAAAAAAAAAGATTCTTTAGAAAAAAAAAGAAAAAGAAAAAACAGCAGAGGTTGTTTTGGTATACCGGGGATAAAAGAGGCAGCAATGTCAGGAGGGCCATTAGGCTGCTTATCTGTCTTTCTACTTTGGCACGTGAAAGCTCCCAGCTCAGCATGCCATGTGTCAAATCTATCATTTGATATGTCAGGAACCATTATTCCCTCTTTTGTCACCAGTTTTGACCAAAGGATGAAAAATTGCTGTCTTACACAGACAAAATTATTGCTGAAAAAAAGGGCAACTATGGCACATAGGAGTAGGCCAAGGTGAAACCTGGGGAAACTCTCCTTAGATTAGGTCTGGGTTAAGAGAATATTGATCTGTGTGCTAAAAACTGTTGATCTCTCTCTGAGCAGAGGATGACAAATGGTAGCAAACAAAAAATTGAGTGTCTCCAAGGACATTTGAGCTGCTCTCTGTTTTCTGTATTTGTTTGGTTTGTGGGTTCTGCTCCAGGGATTTAAACTAAAATAAGCAAATATTAAACAGAAAGGAAACAGCCACAAAATGATACAGTGAGAAACTGCAGGAATATTACAATGAGTTAGAAATTAGGCTGGGTATTAAAATTGATAAATGTCTTAAACATAAGAAAAAGCATGCGTTAACTGCAGAAGTTTAACATACTGTAATTTTTAGGTGTTGTTTGCAACATTTATATGGCTGTGTTATAGCAAATGAGATGTCAAATATACTTTAAATATTGTATTATTGTTTTACATTAAATTCTGGAACATACATTTCAAACATTTTCAGCAGCACAAATGTTATGAAGTTCCATATAGGTGATATACAAATTGTGTTAAGGGCAGCAACAAGCAGAGGCTTTGTAACAGCCTGAGAATCTCTTGAAATCAGCAGCAGCCCCCTATTTTCTTCACTGAACACACCCAGAGACAAGAAGAGCAGAGAGAGAAAAGTAGCAGTAATGATTGACCCTGCAAGTACCGAAGCAGGACAAATCAATTTCTCAACACATAAAAGAGGCAGATAGAGACCTCTATGGAGAAGACACCACTTCACTGAGGGGGAAAAAAAATAATTGTAACTCTGAGTATGAATAAAGTTGGAAGTAAAGTTCATGAAAGGCTCTTTTGGCCACTAGGGAGCTGAGACATACTACAAACTAGTGCCATATATAACCAACATTGGAATGGGAATTTGTTTTCTCAACTTTGAGACCCAGAGTAAGTGTGACTCTCCAAGTTTGTGTTGGCATGAACGTTGGGCCTCCTAAGGCCATCTTGTCTGAACAATGCTGGTGATTCAGAGTCTCTTCAGTGTATGTTCCTCCCCTATTCCTGCAGACAGCTGCCAAGAATCATGCATCTCCCCTGGCCTTTCTGCATTTGGCAGTGATGATTTGTCATCCAACACTTTCCAATTTTCTGCTCCTTCCCACTGGAGGTCACTGCGGCAGAAGAGTTATGGACAGCTAATCCAAGTGTTCCCTACAGCTACACCAGTATAGGTAACTAGGAGCAAGTGGGAGTAGATGTGATTGACATGTATCATATTGAACATCTCAGAGAGCAGAAATGGTCAAAAAGACACATGGAGTTCTTGGATGGACACTGCAGAATGAAGAGAAAATGCCAAGGAAATATTATGTCTGCACTTCAGCTGAACTTGTCTGGTTGTAGTAGAAATGACCTAGAAGATCACCTGAAAAGTTTGCTCTGCTGAAGAAAATCATAGAATCATAGAATTGCTCAGGTTGGAAAAGACCTTAAAGATCATCAAGTCCAACCACAACCTCACCATACTACCCTAACTCTAACAATCTTCCACTAAATCATGTCCTTGAGTGCCACATCCAAAAGGTTTTTAAACAAACATCCAAACATCCAGGGATGGTGACTCAACCACCTCCCTGGGGAGCCTATTCCAGTGCTTAACAACCCATTCAGTAAAGAAGTTTTTCCTGATATTCACCCTAAACTTCCCCTGGCGCAACTTGAGGCCATTTCCCCTCATCCTGTCACCTGTCACCAGTGAGAAGAGACCAACCTCACTCCTGCTGTAAGCACCTTTCAGATATTGGAAGAGAGCAATAGGATCTCCCCTTAGCCTCTTTTTTCCCAGACTAAACAGCCCCAGTTCCTTCAGTCACTCAAATCAATTTATCAAAACCAGGAGTGAACTATTTCACAGCTGATTCAGTTTTGAGAAAGATGCAGTTGATTCCTTGATGATATCATACCATCTTACCTGCTTCCTTCTCTGGCAGCTTGCATGTGAGCTGATGGAAAGCCACAATGGCTTTCCAGCTCCAAAAAGAACCAGTTTCATTGACGCTATAGCATCTCACCTGATGAGCTAGCAGAGACCAGAAATTCACTTCAAGGATGCAAACTTAAGTGAGCACTGATGTTGTAGACAAATGTTGTATAGTTTTTAATGCTAAGCGTAGTATCCTACCATGGAAAAGTGTTTTAGTCCCACAGATCTTTCATAACCAATATTAGATTTGACCATTTTGAAACTGAGCAGACAAGATTTGACACTCTTTGCAATTGGCCAAAAAATAGAGGCATGTAAACACTGAAAATTTTACATCATGAGCTGATACTCAGTCACGTCTTGCTTGAACTTGGTAGAAATTCTTTAAATATCTCAAGCATACTTTCAATGCAAAAAAGTATTTCATTTGAAACAGATAATTTGCCCACACTGTTCAGCTGTGGGTTCCACTCCTTCTCTCTTAGTTTTCCAAGTGAATTAAAATATGGTGAAAAATATATTTTGCTATTTAAAAAAATCAAGTCAGAATCAGAAGGGAAAAAAAAATTAGAAAAAGAAAAAAAACCACATAAATGTTTGTTTAATTTGTTTAATTTGTTTTTCCAGATGAGAAAATAATTTCTAGTCATTTGGTTTTCATATTTGATGATGGAAGTGGAAATCAAGTTAGATTTTTTTTTCCCATCAGGGTTGGGTGTGTGACCAGCCAGATGTACTTTGTCTTCTCTTTGTATTGTTTCCAGTGAAGTCAAATCCAGGTGGGTAAGGTGGGCAGAAAGCAACCCTAAGCACAGTTCTTTTGAAATATTTAGATTCTCTAGAATTAGAATACACAAGCCGTAGAAAGCTCTTTGTTGGCAATAGCTCTAAGGATCTGTTCAGTGGATAATCTACTTCCCTGGGAGGGAAAAGTACCAACTCACTGCACAAGTTAGTCATATATTCTTCTGGATATATCCTTGCATTTGGTTCTTTGTTTTCTGAATGTTTTGGAAAGCTTTGATATTGGTTGGATAATGTCACAAAAATGTAGAATACTTACTCTTTCAATTTGCCATAAACCCATAAGTTAGTTGGCAAGTTCACAATAATGGACAACAGAGCAAAGCCAGTGAAAGAGGTCATTATTCTCAAAACAAACAGTCCTTCCTTCTGCTCCCAGCCCACTTTCTTCTCTAGTTCCCCAGCACTCATCATGATTTTTGATGGTTTCACTTTCTCTACAGTCATCAGTCTGAATTGATCTACCAAGGACTCATGCCTATGCCAGAGCCATTGGAAGAAACCTGACAGGAAAGTAGAGTCAGGGTCAAAGCACAGCTGGAAAAAGAGATGGGGAAATGCCAGAGAAGAACTGACTAGCTCAGATCACACCACGGAGAAGAAGAAGGTGCTGTGGGACTCCCGTTTCAACACTGATCTGACATATTTACATAATTACTGTCAAAGAAGTCATAGTACTTTGTCTCCGTGGTGACAAAAACTCCTCCTTGTTTACGTGGAAGTGGACATAGCAATGCAATTACTCATTTAAGATTAGGGATTAATAGGAAGGAAGGAAGGAAGGAAGGAAGGAAGGAAGGAAGGAAGGAAGGAAGGAAGGAAGGAAGGAAGGAAAGAAGGAAGGAAGGAAGGAAGGGAGGGAGGGAGGGAGGGAGGGAGGGAGGGAGGGAGGGAGGGAGGAGAGATTCCCATACTTGCTTTCTCCATTGTCTCCACAATGCATTATGCAACTTGTCTTTGCATTCCAAGTTCTGCTCACCTGAACACACATCAGAGCAGAGAAACAGGAAAAAAGAGCTAAAAACTTGCATCACCTTTCATATTTGGGTAGCTACTACAAAGGTTACCTCTGAGTACCTTTTGTTAATCACTGATATATATCATCACAACTATGAAAATTATCCCACTGTATCCCAGATTCTAAGAGGATATAGTAGGCAAGCAATTATACTTGTTGGCCACTGATTTCAGAGTATGGAATATTTTCTACTCTGGAATTCCTCCTGTTTCTCTGGTTTCGTTTTCTCTCTGGACTGAAGGAACAAAGTCTTGCCAAGTTCAGTAGAGCTTCTTAGAGTTTCACGTCTTTGATCCTTACTATACAATCTTGCTTTGGTCCTTCAGTGCCCCTCAAAAGGGCAGAGGGTGATAGTTGCTCTTTGATACAAATGCCTACAAAGAGGAAAACATTTGTTTGTTAAAATGCCAGAAGTAGTGTCCTCAGATTTGATGCTTCCCCACTATCAGTGCATATCTCACAAATGGAGCATTCCTGGCTCTAAATGATGTATTGTGGTGATGCATGAAGAGCTGATAACAGACAGTGAATGAGCATGGGCTGAAGTGGTGTGTATGCTTAGAAATTATACAGCTGCACACTTTCCAAAAATGAGCTCCAAAGAGTACCCAGATAAGACCTCAACATATGTTAGAAATTGAGTCTTGAAGTCAAATTTTCTGTCAGGAGCTTCTGAAATGTAGCATGTAAATGGAATATGTTGCTAGATATTAAAATGGATAAATGTGATTAGGTGCTTTTATTATTTCTACTCTTTTAACAAACGAAGAGAGATACTCCAATGTCATGGTATCCTTACATGTGAGCATGGTAATTTTATTCTTTTTTATCCCTAGATTTCTATCACTGGTGTCAGTTTTAAATTGCCATGTCTTTCTACTGACAGTATCCTATGAGTGGCATGTGTTTATTTGTGAGATAAGCCAGCTCTAGATCACAAATTCCTAAATATTAAGATTCTGAAAACACTTATTAGACCAGCATGTCAATTTTCCTTGTAGCACAGGACTGTTCTCTTCAGCTTCTTGGAGTTCTTCCATCAATATGGTATCTGACTGTCTTCTAGAAGTGCTAAACTGACAGCTGTCATGTATGATTCACGATCTCTTCAGTCTTCTGAAGGAAAATATTTTGTGTGCATTTAAAAAAAAAACAAAAAAAACACAGAATTGTAAGGAAAAAATGATATAGCTATATGAAAGGTAATATAATGTTTTCTAGGCAAGGTAAATGCACATCCTTAACTACACTGCTGCTGTAGCATAGCTCCTGATGTTTATGTTGTATTTGCATCTTTAAGCAAGTGTATTATGAATACAGGAGTTCAATACAAGTTGTTCATATCTCGCAGTTTGCTGTTTGAACATTAAGTCATGCACTTACATACATATTTCCTAATTTTATGTACTATTTTATCTCAGTACTGTTCATCACATGCTACAGTTCGTATTTGTAAAGCTTTTCATTAAGCAAAGATAACTATTTTCAGCAGAAGTATATATATTTTTCAGAAACTTAAATTTTCATTAGCTTATGAGCTCATATATATAAAAGAAAGCCTATGAAGTATTTCTAGCATGCCATCATGTCTAAATTAGCAACATTAAACCCAAGCACAACTAACACATTATCTTTGACATTGTTTCATTGTTTTCAGACATTCTCTCAAAATCCTTTTCCTTTTTTATATTATACCATAATCTCCATATTCTTAAGATAACTTAGATGTTCTAATTTCTACGAGAGCAAAAAAAAAAAAATTGCTTTAAGCAATTATTTATGTGATAATTATTATTATTCATTATAAAGCTATTTATTTCCTATTCAAATATTAACCAGATTAAGAAAAACGATATCATAAAAAGGACTATTGCAGCTTATGGCCCTTAAACTCCAAGGACATAAGTTATCCATTCAGGAATATATGCTTCCCTTCTGCTTTTGGCAAAAGCTTATAAAAAGTACTGCACTTCAGTCAATTGCCTCATTTTTTCATTTGTTCTCACATACTCTGGAGGTCTCCCCATATGCAGAGAGACAGAAAATGGCTGATGTACCACTTTTTAAAACTTTACAAATGATTCCTCCTTTTATTGGTCTCCCTCGGCTTTTATGTATATGAATTTGTTCATATGCTGTTCTGCTTTAATCTTATTATACTTGTTTGTATTTACTGCCATATGAAATTTAGCTTGATACAGCAAATAACCAAATAATTATCAGATATGATATATAAAATATTTATTTAAAATCTTGCAAGTAAGCATGAAATTTATTAGTATAAAAAATGTATGGGAATAAACTGTTTATCTCTTTGTGTCTGGATATGTGCAAGATATAAAAAATAATCTAACATGACCTTATAAATCAGTTGGTCTAATTTGGCATCGCAGTAATTCATATGTCTTATAGACATTTCTGTACCCAAATGCACTAGAATATCTGTTCTCCTTGAGCAGAATACTGAATTTCCTGGGACTGTGATATTTGGCATGGGGAAAATATGGGAGCCTTAGAATAATTCTTAGTTTAGAATTGTTGGTTTGTCATTGGCTTAAAATAATCTTTCGGACTGGATACATCTCAGTTGTTGTTAACTTTCTAACCCCTCCTATGAAGAAAGTTTGAGGAATCTGGGCTTTTTCAGTCTGGAGAAGAGGAGGCTTTGGGAAGACCTCATTGGGGCCTTGTTGTACTTGAGCAGGGCTTATAAACAGTGGAAGGTCAGACTTTTGACATGTTCTGATAGTGATAAGAGAGAGTGATTTTAAAATAAAACAGAGCATATTTGGATTAGATAATAGGAGGAATTTTTTTTACTCAGAGATTGTTAAGGTCCAGGAACAGATTGCCCAGAGAAGCTGTGGTGCCCCATCCCTGGAGGCGCTCAAGGCCAGGTTGGATGGTGCCCTGGGCAGCCTGAGCTGGTGGGGGGCAGCCCTGCCCATGGCAGGGGTTGGGATTGGGTCAGCTGTGAGATCCCTTCCAACCCAAACCATTCTGTGATTCTAAGAGCTGGGTATCTGGTCCAAACGTTCTATCTAAGCTTCTCTTTGGAGAAACAAAAAAAAAGAGAAGGAAAGGATCTATTTTAGTCATAACTATTCTAGGATGAGTTGCCACGCCGATTACTTCTCTGCAGTGATTTCAGGGGAGGCCTGGGGGCATAGACCAGACTCCTAACTTTTAGGGAGTTTAAACAAAGATTTCTTCTGCTTCACAATTAAAATTTGTTTTGAACCAAGTTCTGCTTTCAATTCCATATATATGAATATGAGTATATACATAAGTGTTATATTGCCTCTACTCAGCAACACATGGATCGGATTATTTCTGGTTGCCACAACCCCCCACAGTGTTTGTTTCTTACAGTGGCTGATCAGGATGGACATGGCATTGCCAGTACACTGGTGTGGCATAGATACTCCATCTCCCGGAATGGGCAGTGCAAATCTAATGTACTTAATGCCCCCAGAAAAGGTTAGTTACTTCAGTGAAGCATGGAGTTTTTTTACTTAACCCTATGCAAACAAAAGGAAAATCTGACCTGGTTCTATTTCCAGCTCCTTGGTGTCAACAACTAGTTTTTTTAAATGTAATGTCTTCTCACCTAAATGCTAAGCTGTGCCTTTGAAACAATCAACTGAGTAATTCGCTTCCTCATCCCCGTCTTTTCTTGTCACTTGAGAAGCACCCAATTCCCTGAGAAGATGAGTTAGTCTTCACAATCCTGAACACATCTCCTCAGGTAAGTCATTTTTCACAGTGCACATGAAGCTTGAGTTCTTTTTAAAGAATCTTGATTCCATTTTTGTGGCAGATCTGTGAGCAGTAGATCATTCATGCCCAGAAGCCATATAACGGCTTCATATCACAGGCTTTCCTTTCTTGTCTGTTCATACCTGGACCAAGGTATGTAGGTTCCTCTAGATTTTATAATCTTCTTATCAACTCTATTACCCTAAATGCAGAGATTCTATGAATGTTAGTGTTTCATTGTTTACTGGTATCCTGCAACATAAGGCGTACTGCACAAAGATTTCTACCAGCCTAGGCAGGCTTTCTAAGCATAAATCAATTTGGGTTTCACAGAAGACCTCAGTCCATCATGTTTTCTGTTCAACAGTTACTTTTGTTCTCATCATGTAAGTCCTAGTACTTTCACTGGCTTTGCTGTCTTTGCTTATGCTTGCACTGAGGTTCATCTTGCCTGATTTAGGTGCCAAAATTAAGCAGTTTAAGCTGGCTAATTTAGCTAGGAATAAATTACTACCTAAGATAGCTATTTTAGGATAGAATGAATTGCCTTCTGGAAGTGCTTATCTGTATCCATTAATTATAGAGGCAGGCTAGATGACTAGCTTAAAACAAACACTTAACTTTAAGATGGTTAAAGGTAAGAGAAATGAGTCTTGCTCTTGTGCAGGAATAAATGAATTTAGACAATAGAAAACCAGAAATGTTCCACTTATGGCAGAGCATTTTCTCTCTCCCACTCTGTGGCTGTCCAGGAAACTCTGACTGCCACAGAAACATCACAGCAATCTCATTTTTTATTGGTAAAAGCATAATTATGATCTTTTCTAAAAGAGCAGCAAAATGATCCACTAAAGAAAGATTGACTTACCTACCTGTAAAATACTTTTGCTAGTTTAGTATTGTTACTGGGATTTCTGGGGTGGACTTCAAAAATTTAGTTTTTCACTCTTACGATGTTGCCTTACAGCCACCACAGAAATCAATCCGAGTTCCATTTTTGACCTGAGCTTCATCATAACTCCTTTTGTGAAATTAGGAAAGTTATTCACATCTTCCTATCAATGAAATCATTGGAAGGTTGGGGGGAAAAAAAATCTCGTGTATCAGGTAGGAAGCGTGTGATTCTTAGAAAAATGTTGTACAGATTAAGCAGACTTGGAGTGCAAATTATGGTAGTATTTTATTAAGGGGTTTTTGATGTGTTCTTTCTGATTTCCTATTTGTTAAGTATTCTATTCTATTCTGTCAATGTTTTCTCAGGCCGCAATGTTATTTCAACAAGATCATGCTTTGTATGGTATATTTTGTACATTCTGTTTCTCTATAGGGTACATTGCTTCAAAAATGATATCTGCTAAGAAAAATTAAGACAACATTACATTTATTTACATACAGTAGAATAATATCTAAGTCTAAGCACTGTACTTTATATGTCTATACTTATTTGTTGTAAGAGGATAAAATTACTGTTTAATGATAATTTTGGGCAGAGAGGCATTTCAAAAACTTAAGAGTGCAGAGGTATACCTTTGTATGCATGTCATTTTGTCACTATTATAGTGCAGTTCTATCACTAGCAAGGGGAAATTCATATAGGTAACTGTTCAGAAAACCTCTCCCAGTGTAGATATTAATACAAATTAAATCTATTTATTTATGGTTTTGACAAAACATTTTAAATTTGATATCTTATTTGTGTTTGGTTGTCTATTTCCCTGGTTGTTGACATGGAATCATATTTAGAAAAAGACTTCTGCCTCACATTTTAAAGGTCCAAGTAAGATTTTCTGTTGTTTATGTAAGATGAGGAAATCTTGAGATCTTTGATGTGAGACATTAAAGGGAGCTGGTTTTGAGAAGGTGTGACCTCACAAATTTATATTATTTCAAAAAGCTAAGCTCATAATTTTATAATGGGCATTTCTATATCAAAGAAAAAAAATCAGTATACTCAGTTACGACTTATATTCCAAACACTATGCATCATTACCAACTTTTCTTTTTTTCTTAGATTTTTTGGTTTGTTGGGGTTTTTGTTTGTTTGTTTGTTTTTTGAGTCTGATAATAGAAATTGTACACTGATTATGAAAATAGTTGGCAAATTTCTTCAGGAGATTCTAGGGAAGTGCCCAGAGAGATTGTGGATGCCTTGTCCCTGGAGGCATTCAGGGCAAGGCTGGATGTGGCTCTGGACAACCTGGTCTAGTGTTTGCAATCCTGCCCACAACATGGATGTTAAAACTAGATGATCTTTGAGGTCCATTTCAACCTAGGCCATTCTTTGACTCTATGAACTGAGAACAGAGCAAAAGGGTAGGCTGAGGATTTTAAGGAACAAAATCCAGGAGGGAACAGAAGCTGAAAGTAAAAATGGAGCTTGAGCTCTTGGAAACCATCAGTCATGTAAGAGACACTGTCGCATATGTATCATTTACAATGCAATCAAATATCCATAATATTAAGCATGGCAATACCTAGCTCTTTTATCCCTGAAAGAGAAACAGAACTTTCCCTTTTCACTTCAGATGAAATTGCTTATAGTGTTATCCAAGAGAGATTAAGAAACCTTTAATTTTTATTGCGTAGATAGACTTCCTAAATCCTCTTCATTCCCATCACAACTGTGTCAGGCCTATCAGTTGTAGTTGGGACAAATATATCATGATCTAATGGACTTGATGTGCTGATATAAGGACAAATATTCTGATTCTTTCTCTAAAATATAGCCCAAAACCTGATTTTATTCATTCATCCTTACACTCTAACCTCATTGCAGTTTGTGTGGGAAAGGATAAGGATCTACCACTGAGATGGAAATCTTGTTGCTGGGAAATCTCATCCATTCAGCTAGAGAGTGGTTCTGTGGATCCAAGGCTTTCACAGTGTGAGGACATCAAGTTTTATTGCATCATGAGCTAAGTATCTTGTTGGACAAGGAAATAAATTCAATACACCTGAAGGAACACTGAGAGTAAGGGAAGGAGAAATTCCTTCTGATAAGAGCAGTTGTGTGCAGCCTTGCTTTTCATTTTTGCATTAGGTACTCAAGAAGGTTGATGGTTGAGCGGGTGCTATACAAAGGCCAAACCAAAACACTAAGCTTTTCCATGGCACAGGCCTCCAGCAAGTTCTTTCTGGCAACAGCAGGGTCTGTCTCCTGACCTTCAAAGCAGGACCTGGCTCCAGAAGAAACAAAAATTCTTGTGAATATCTCTATCATTTTGCCAGCTGCTGTCAGCACTTAATCTGTCTCTTAAAACTGAAAAATTACAATTGCGCCTGATGTTCCATCCTTTCAGGTCAGCTCTCACTCAGGATGACAGTGTGCTTTTCTTGGCTTAGATTGTCTTCTGTGTCCATTTGTTCATTGCAGAAGCTCATTTCATTTAAACTGCTATGAAGTATCCATTCCTGCAATCGACTTCCCTGCACACAATTCCTGTTCAAAACAATGGGAAGTCTGGGTGAATTAATGGCAGTGCAGATTTCTGGCTCCAACAGATTGGAAACAACTAATTGTTAAAAATAAGAACTACTATACAGTTCTTCCTGAAATTGTATTAGAGGGACTTTTAGAGAGCAGTTTTGCAAGTGCAATATTACTACCTACCTACCCACTAACCTACTATACTTCATTAAAGGCAACTCCCACTTTGCAAAGTTTAGAAACTAAATACTAATGGATAATGAATTGCCAGCTGTGACCAGGCTTCCTAAATGTCTAGTACTAGCAGAACTCATAAGAAAATTTTCACTGCTTTATATGAAAGCCATGTACACAGCACAGATAAATGATTGCTTCTGCATCCATTTGTCTGGTGACATTCAGCTTTGCATCAATTAAAAGCCTCCTTTCCTTCCTGCCTAACACATGATGTGAGGTTAGATGAAATTATTTGTTTAAAATATGAAAAGAAATCCTTTCCTGGCACAGTCACAATCTGAAAGATGTTCACTACCCACGAGAAAGGCTTTTCATGCCCATGACCCTTGCACTACTGAGAGAGCCTTTCCTAAGAATAAAGTTATAGCAATTTCTGCTTCTTGATTTCTACTAAAGGAGGTATTTTAATGCCTGACTATACAAAACAGGTTTCTCTGCTCTGACTTACCTTTGACAGCAGTAGGATTCATTAGCAAAGGTTGAACAAAGCTTCATGGTATGTACTGAAGCCCATGGATTAATCACATCTATCTATGATTATGATTATGTCTGGCTAATTTAACACATCCATATATGTTTCTTTCAGAGACCAGTGCATGCATAATCATTGTGTGGACACAGGACCATGCTTTCTCTGCCATAACATTCTGCACAACACAGTGTTAAAAAAGAATGAATGAAGCTGAGATGCCATTGAAAATTGAAGCATGTTGTTCTTGGGAAATTACTGATGTTGGCTGGGAATGATGGGGGATATAGAATTTTTAATTTGTTTCTTGCTTGATCTTCAGCAGAATCATTTCAGAAGTTCAGAATAATTCAAAATAGGGAAAAAAATTCCAGTATTATTTTTAGTGAACTTTTTTCTTTTCTCTTTTACTTTTTAAGCTGCCCTACATGATCATAACATAACATTTACATAAACATGTTAAACTCTCTGAAATTATTCAGATATAGATATTCATCTCTAGGTCCTACAATATATGAACACCTCTGAGTAAGCACTTATTAAAAGTGCTTACTGAAGAATTGGTTATTTTCACTAAGACTACGTGTACTATTCATTATCACATATTTATCTTGTGGCATTTATTAAACAGGACAGATTCTTTCTTAAGAAAGAATAAAGACTGCAGCATCTTTGTCCTGTATAATTATACTGACACATTAATCCAATCAGATATTTCTTCTTAATACAGTTTATATGAGTTTTCCATTAAAAATCTTTGAAACCATATTTAAATCAGTATTTTTCTTTCCTCTGTAACCTTCTGATCAGACCATGTGAACAAAAAGGAAAGAGTTCCCTTTCAAGCCTTATTAGAACTTACTTTCCATGTAACACATACATTATTCAGGTAAAGTAAAAACTACCTGAACTAAACCAGCATATGTATGGCAAAAGTGACAAAATGTAGATTCATGTAGTGTGGTTTAAAAATAAAACAGCAAACAATAAGCCTGAATAATTGCACACAGTACACCAAAATACCAAAGCATTCCTGAAGGTTTTATAGCACTTCACGGTAATTTTTGGGAGGATTATTCCTATCCATTGCTGGTCCAGTCTGACTTCCTCTGAATTCAGTGAAAACACTTGAATTTACACAGGAACGTTTTTTGGAAAAGACTTTCTCATGTAGACAACAGTAAGGAACTGTTCCTTCTCAGGCCTTGAGTCATGGTTGCATTTCACTTCAACACTCCAAGATGCTACTTTCTCTCAGAACCTGAGCTGTGAGAGCTGATCCAGTAACCAAGCAAAGCTTGAGATTAGGATCCAAAACTCATATTTGGATGAGGAAGTGTCTTTTACATGTGGACATGAAGTTGGTAGACTGTCTGAGCATTTAATACATGAATTAAGCAGGTTGGAGTAAACCAAGTTTGAACACAGCTTGGCTGAGAGTGGGAATACTGGGATGGAAGAGCAAGATAATGTTGTTTATTGCTCATAGCATACATTTACAACTGTGACACAAGGATCAGTGACAAAACTTTTGAGAACACAGTATGTTTTGCTCACTTCCTTGAGGACAGTATGACCGAGTCATTTCTTTAAGTATTCAATACCTTTCAAGAGGAGTCTCATGAAAGATCAGAAACATGGTTTAGTGATGCTCTCATAAAAATATTATATTCCTCTCATCAGCTTGTCTTTTTATTTTCTATTTGGCAAACATAGCTTTTTATCACCCACATTTTAAAACGAATTAAAATTAATCTCGTTATTTTTAATAGTGACTTCAATTTACTGCGTACAGTTTTTAATGTCAAAGTCACTTCCTCAGTGTATTAATATACCAGACTCCAGGAAAGCTCTTGAAGAATGTTTGTTACTCATTTGAATTGGAAAAGCTGGAATAAAACAGCATAGTTTGATGCATCCTACAAAAATCTACTATTTGTCTATATAGCAAAATGTGGATTTTTTGAAGTGTATTTGCTGCTTGTGGCTAGTGGGAATCCCTGAGAATCCATCTGCAATGTAAATATCTTAGTCCTGGTAGAAGAGATTAAAGAGACAGAGCATGGTGGAAATGCTATGGAATTTTACTCTTATTTACTTAGCTAAGCTTCTACTGAAAAAAAAATTGAAATAGTCTGACCCTATGATGGCTCACCAACAAGGTGATCTTTAGTATTAGTTCTGAATTTCCAATTTCTGATCTTTAAAAATATTGAGATATTCAATATTAGCCCAGCTTCAGGATCTGGATGTGTAGATACCTCTGAAAATGAGAAAAGATAAAAGACTATTTTTCTCTGAAAAAAATGAAAGGGAGAAGAAAGCAGAGGACATTTTGATATTTGTTTTCCAGCATGAGATTCAGCCAGAAAGCCTGGATTTGCTCCATTCCATATATACTTTTCCCTAGCTTTCTCTTGCTGAGAAAGTCAGAAAATACTGGCAAAGGCTTAACTTTGACCCCAAGTGGCCTTGTCATGCTCTTGTAAAACAGCCAAGATTGTATCTGCAAAGATTTTAAATTCAGAAACCTGTAATTTTGGTTGATAGAGCCTACTTCCTATCAAAACCTGAGGAGAATCCGTTGCACTAGCCCCATGGGTTGCAGGACCTTTCTCACTCCCCAGTGTTCCAAGCCCCTACGTTGCAGCTATGATGGTAAGCTCTGCAGGCAAGCCGTTCTTGCTGCTGTCAAATTCTACCCTTCAGCAAGGAGAAAAACAGGGGAAAAAAGCAAAAGGGTTGCAGAAAACTTCTAAAAGAAGTAGTATACTGGAAAAATGGAGGAAAGTGGTTTTGAGCCAAGACAAGTATGCACATTTGCAGAGAAGTCCTCGAACTGAGATCAAACCAGCGGTCTGGTGGCAACCTGCATCACTTCATTATCCAGCACTGTAGAGAGATAAAGACTGGAAAATAAAAATGGTTAACAACTGAGGGAAGTTACATTTCTGGGAGCAGAAATGGTAGAAGGAAAACATGATAAATACTGTTCAGCCAACCTTTTTTGGTGAAGATCGTGGTTAACACACATACACATTGCATGCATTTGGCAACAGATAAGCTGTATTCATCAAGGGGCTGCCAAATATGACTCTAACTGGAGCTACAAAAAGTACTGAGAGTTTAGCTTCAGGCATTGCTATACATGTGAGGTGGATTTTGTATGAAAACCCAGAGGGGCAATTATTTACCTTTGTTTCACAGCATTTTTACCCTTTCTGAGATCTGCATTACTCTCTATTTAACAGAAGAAAAAGAGAAGCATCTTTCATGAGGCATACTTTTTGCTCTGTATGCTGTCACGTTCCCATGTGTGAAGACATATTATCTGTTTAGTAATCCCGACTGTAACACCTGCTGCCACCCATACAGCATCAAGGGGACTAACAACACTAAATTGCTCTCTGTTCATTGTTGTGGTTGTTAGGTACATTCACATGTCTAATTATTGAGTTAAAAATGCAGATTTTTTCTGAAGTAAGATAACTTGTTCCATACAAATGCTAGTGATTTAGCAATTCTGCCTATGAGTCTGTAGTATTAAGGCTAGCTCTGAGACACTGACAATTAAACACATATCTTCGTTTGTCTTCTGTAAATCTTTTTTAAGTTTTAACTACAAAGAGAAGACTTGGTGTCAATGCATATCACATGCAAATGCTGTTTTTCTCCCTTTTCAGTTTTTAGAAAGCATAATAAGAAAGCACTTGAAAGGACCAACAAAGAAAAGTCTAGTGTAACACATAGATGTGTTGCAGCTTGAGAGCCACGATTCCAGGGAAATTCAGCAATACCAAGGCAAAAGCATTAGGATAGACCAAGGTAGCTACAGCCAACTAATATCCCGACAAATGACATAGGTACACACATTTTCTAAGACTAAGTTTAGCAATAGCACAGCTCTCTCCACCAAGGAGTGGAAAGACATAGCTGTAAACTATCTTTGTGGCTTTATAATTTTGGGACTGAGTTCCACCACATTGCTGAGCCAAAAGTATTCTTAGCTGTTCTAACACCAGGAGCCCAACATGACAGACTGGCACCTTATTTGCCATTCTGAGTTTTGAATATCTAGAAACATATGTGGTCATCCCAGAATTACTCAGACTGATTTAATCACGTAATAAAATATCTGGATGTCAAATAAAGGCTGTCAAACCATAGGCATACAATTGGGATCTCTGTCAGTTTGTGACCCCCGTTACCAAGTCATAAGGATCCAATAAGAGCCTGTGAAGTCAATAGCAAGGGTAAATTAATAGCCTTAGATCCTATTCTGGTTAAAAGAGCTCAGTTCCAGCCTGATTAAATATGCAACGCCACAACAGCCAGTATGATGACACAGATTGTAAATCAGAGTAGATAGTCTGTACAGGGCTAATCCTTTTCATGTTCTTATTCCTGTTTTCTGACTCCTGCCTATTTTAGAATTTATCGTATTACAAAAAAAAAAAAAGAAAAAAAGAAAAAAAAGAGAGAAAGAGAGAAAGAGAGATAGAGAGGAAGGAAGGAAGGAAGGAAGGAAGGAAGGAAGGAAGGAAGGAAGGAAGGAAGGAAGGAAGGAAGCCTTTTATTATATACTTATTTTTAATAGTATATAGAATAGCAATGACATTGCTATGGATAATACTTATTACATTTTAGATTATAACAGATTTATTCAGCTGTCATTAGCATTATATCCCGCAAATTAAAACCTGATTTTCTTGGGGACATCTTTTTACCTTCATCTTTACAGTTGTGGCAGGGGTTTCTGCAGTGCTTGTGCTTGAGAACTCCCAATCTTTTTAAGTGGAGTACTTTGCATTATTGTTTCCTGTGTCTTTTCTTCCTAGCACAGTATCGGTCAGATGATGAAGATTTGGCTTGGAAGTGATGTTAGCTCAGAAAAAGATCTTTAATATGAGATGCTAGAGAGACTTACAGACATCTGAGTGAAGTTTTCCACAAAAGATCATGTATCATCATCCAAATTTTTTTTCTGGAAATTTTGAAATTCATTTTAATTTTAACATTTTTTTTAATGTCACCTCAGAGGAGATGAATGTGATCCATGTATCCTTCTTTCTTCTACTATTCTCTTATTCATCATCATGACAATAACAATTTCTCTTTCACTGGTTTAGAGAAAAAACAGTTTGATTCACATTTGCGTGGGTGAACGGAAAGGCAAGTGAGAGATGAGTTTTGCACTGGCCCATGAGTTCTGAGATCTGTCTTTTCTGCTTATTTTTGTCATCAGAACAAACCTGAAGATTTGATGTGACTCCTGTGAATCCTGTGTGTCCTCTACTCCCTGTGTCCTCCCTCTCTCCAGCAGTTTCATGGTTCCAGTGCAATAGAGATTTCATGACAGGTCACAGCTATGTGGAGGGACGTAATCTTGTAGGCAGAGAGGCAGAGATCTCATATCACACAGAGAGGTTTAAATATCAAGATAGAGACCCTGAAGTGGATAAACGTGGCAATTTGCTTTGCTAAGCAGACATTCTGTCATATTTTCACCCATGTGAAGCCTTTTCAGGGCATACGGCTTAATTTCTAGGTCTGAGTTGCAGTAATGCAGCCTGGAGGTCACTAATGCAGGGATAACTGTATGGTATGATTACTGCACAGATTGCCACATAGCTACAACTCCAAGGGAAAAGAGTGAGCAACATGGCCATTTGAACATACAGTAGCATCATGGGATCAGAAAGAATCTGAAAGCTAAAGACAAGCTTTATGTGAGTTGTTTTTGTTTTTTTTTTTCCCAAATGCGCCAACTTGAAGGAGCAGCTTACTTAAAAAAAGATGAAAAAACAATGTTAAACTATTTTATCTATTTCTATTCCAGGGAGAACCAAAAGGGATTATCAAAGTATATGAAAAGAGAAAAGCATCTGAATTCATTTTTTTGCCGTTTTTTTTTTTTTCTCTTTTAAAATATGTTGGAATTTTGCGTGCAACATATTTTTTGCTTCTCTCACAGATGCATAGTCTCATTTTAATTGTGTAGGTCTTACGTAAAACCAGTACTAAGGAAAAAGTATTTTCTGCTTGTTTTCCAATGGAAAATGTTATTCCCTAGACATAAATATTAGTGGGAAGTTGGTTATAATACTGAAGATATCTTTTAAGGATATTTGTGGCCATCACCATGATTGGACTGCATTACAGAATTGACAATGTCCTTCCATAATTTGCTTTCATGAATTTAGAAAATTGTTTTTAGACAACCTATTCTTCTGGAGGCAAGTAGGAGGATGGCAATAATCTTCCACACAATTTAATGTCTTGTGTCTGTTTGCTATTTTGGAGGTGCAGAGAAGAAAGAGATGTACTAACTGACTGGAAGAATGCAGAGGTGATATACATAACTTGTGGAGACCCACTCAGTGCAGCTGGAAGTCTGGATCAGGATGTTTTGATTCATTACACCAGGCCTTCATCAGCTGACTTAACCTTTTTTTTTTTTTAAATCAGCTGATTAAGATTCAAGGTAATGAGTAGAAACATTCCAATAGTAATTCCCTTCAGAACTGGCGGCAGGATGTTAACTTTCAGGCACATATACACACACACAGAAGAAAACCAAAGAAGCATAGCTTTCCTAGGTTCGTTCATTAGTGGGGGAAAAAAAAATTAAAACAATTTTTTTTAAATGAGTTTTACATATATGGAAGTAATAAAAATCAACCACAGACTAGATGCCAGAGAAGACTGTCATATTTCTAGCAGAACAAGAGAAGAGACAAGACAGGAAAAGAAGCAAGAGCAAAATTCAAAAAGAGGGAGGAATTACTGCAAGTGGATCAACTCAGATCCTAGGGAAACAAATTCCATGTATTTGGGGCTTATTCATAAATCGACAGATATTCTTCAGAATGCTTTTGATCTTTGCCTCACGCCTCCCTCTTCCCCAGAGCAAAAGTATATAAACTTAAAACCAAAGAAGTTTTCTGCAACAAATTCTCTTACTTTTTCTTTTTTTCTTTTTCTTTTTTTTTTTTTTTTTTTTGAGTAATGTTTACTGCACTACTAGTCATTGACTTGATAAAAGAACTCTTTCCATTCAATTTTAAAACTCTTACTATGGATATATACAAATGCCTCAATATGTACTTTAGGGGAGGAAACATTTGAAATATTTCCTTCCTATTCTTCTTAACATGCAACTTGAATGTTTTTGTTTGGAAGAGATCTGGTTTTTAAGGTGGGGAAGAGAGATGAAAAGGGGAGAGCAGGACTTGCACTGGGGTTGTAGTACAAACAAAAGTACTGTGCTCAGTTACTGTTAATGGGGTGAAAAGCTATGATAAGCCATATGATCTGAGTCATTAATGTACTACGCTCCAGCTAGCCAAATTCAGGACTTCCCAAATGTGGTTTATTATTCCAGAAGTTGAAAAAGAAGTAGTCTTACAATATGAGCCAAGCTTCTTTAACCTATCCACAGAAATGTCAGTATTATTTTAGCAAGTGATTCATAATCTGTAATACAAATCTTGTATTTTGTATATTGCATTTTATATAGTAACTGGCAAATTATAGTATAGCATGAACTGAAAGTTAATGATTTGCACTGCGTATCATGGCTGTGATCCCAGCATCTTTAAACCACAAGGACTGGAAGTATGTAGCAATTTAAAATGCAAGCCTCTGTTACCAGAAAAGAGGCTGAACTCTTACATGTATGATTAAGGATCGCTTCTCCCTGCAGTACGCAGCTGATCTTCATGTTTCTAAAATAATCTTCTTGCTGGAACACTTTGTTACAATTGCATACAAGGTTTTGGAAAAAGGCAAAGTGCTACAGAGATGAAAATGTGTATTTTTCGCTTCTCTCTCCACAGATATATCTATACTGTAACGATTTCTAAACTGTCAGTTCCTGCAGACGCTATCAGTAGGTGTATTAGAGAGCAGGAACTACTACCATTGTGCAATTTACAATGCGCTATTGAAGCAGAGCAATTGTCATACAATCTATAAAGACCTACTCATAAATGTCTTCAAAAGGGTCTTAATTGCTGCATGATTTACGATGTGGAGAATACCTTTTCTTTTGTGTTGGGAAGTATTTTGCTGCAGGAGAAACCTTTTTAGCCAGGCTTTTATAGGCCAGTCTTTGCACTGGTAGCATGCATTTACTAGCTGTATAATTGGTGGCACAGTTCTTCTATCATAAACATTGTTATCAGTTAATTAAACTTGAAATAGAGCTTTGTTCCACAACATGTTTTGTCAGATTGTTTTCCTTATTTATTTATCATCATAAAATTTTATTTTATGACTGGCAGCTTCTCAGCTCTCCAATAATAATATAAATCAAAACAAGATTTTAGTCTTCATGCAATTTCCTTTTGGTCTCAAAATATGAAACCAGATGTTTTTGGCATGCTAAAGATGCTTTTCATCTTTTTTTAGATTCTTTCAATGCAGTCAAAGTAAATGCATTTTTAAAACCAACTTATGAAAGTTAAATTTCCTTTGTTCGCCTGGGTGTAGTCTGGTTTGCATTGCAGCGGCAATGAGAGACCTTCTAGATAACACAGTGAATGCCATTGAAGAATTGCACATGTGTGTCTCAAGCCTCAGACAGCAACAAGAATTGTATTAATAGCAGATCAGTAGATTTATATTGTAGTATAAAACATTATGAATTTGGTGTGTTTGTGTGTCTAAAGGGCTTAGCAAGCAACTGATGGAAGATTGGACTACGAGCCAACTGTGTATCCTGCAGTCTAAAGACAGTAAGTGGCTAACCTAAAATATTTGTTCACATATTTAGCAACCTTTTTCTGAGTTGAAACAGATTTTTTTTTTATGATGCCCTAACCAATTGTCATCAGTATTTCCTCTAAGCAGTGAATCCTATTTCAGCAGACATTAGATCTGGGCCTAGGGCTATTACTAAAGAACCTAAACATTCCCAGGTGGGCCCCTCTTCAATAATAACAGCAGCCTTGAAGGGATTTAGTGATACTGTAAAGAATATGAAGTAATAAACAGGAACTGGAGCAAAGTGGGACAATTCTTATGAACATTTGCATGCCATCCCTCCCAATCCTCTGTCTTATCAAAATAATTCTAGTGTCTGAAAGCAAACAGAAAACCTTTGGCATGAGTGCATACAGTGTTTTTAGGTTGTTGAGGTTAATTCTGTTTGTTTGTTTGTTTGCTTGTTTGTCTGCTCTACAAGCTGTAGCTGCAGATTGGTATCTCTGTATCAGCCTTTACCTCTGAACTTAGTGAAAGAGGGAAGCAGACATTTGCCGTTAACCCTGCTCCGGTCTCAGGCACTAGAAAAAATTGTAAGTTTTATAGTGAGACTAACCATTCTCATCCCCACAGAGCTCTAAGTGAATCTGATTTGTGCACAAATTACAGGAGAGATGTACGTTTGCCTGGTTGTGGCATCTGTTAAATGTCTGTGTCTTATTTATTCAGGAAAATAAGTTGAGGAAGATGTATGTAACTGAAAAAGATAGGGGAAAAAAAAAAGCCTGCAAAATAAAATTAAAATAAATATTATCACTCCAGCTGGTCACTCTATTTCTCAGATTTTCTGTTTTAGTTTTTAATGAACTTATTCAAACTCTTTATTTGTTCTTGTTCCTTCTTTTTGAAATCAGATTCATATCTTCAAAAAGATATATCCAGAAATTTACTGTGTAAATGTGGTGCTTTCAGTATTCTGAAAGCATGTCATGATTTCTTACCTCAGCATCTTTCCTATTTGTGTTTTGGAATGACAAAAGATAATTTGGAGCACAGTCTAACGTACCAGAGAACGGGTTTCCAAATCGTACCTATCCTATAGAGCAAAGAACAAAGTGCAAATATTAGAGGTGAAAAAAAAAAAATACTGATTAAGAGGGAGTCAAGAACTGTGTGAAGGGTATGTTTTGCTTTGACTTTGTCTGAAACTAGGAAGAAAAAGTCACATTTTTGATGTTTGAGTCCTGAAGATTGGAGAAAGTCCCAGTGACCAAAGCAAGAGCTCAGGACTTCAGCCAGCTGGGAGCAGATTTTTTAACAGGAATGAAATAAGGCAAGGAGGAAGAGAAGGTAAACATGGATAGACTGACGGTTTTTTTCAAAAGCTTTGATTTTCAATGCTTCTATACAAAGTAAAACAGTATAAATGAAATAGTATTTTGTGATTTCTACTTCTCTCATGCAGAATTGTGTGATCCTACTCACATGTGAGTGTCACATGGCCACTAAGTTGTTGTTTATTTAGAAAGTGATTGTAAGAAAGAAATTGAGCAGAGGTGTAATTGTTTGGGAGATTTTAAGTAAAACACCTTCATGAATATAACTCTGGTTTTCACAACCTGAACACTGTGCAAGCAGTAGATACTTTCTGAGTTCTGGCTTTTCTTTGCAATGAAGAAATGCATCCAAAGAAACAGCTGGAAACAAGAAATGCATGAGCATCTAGCTCCATATGAAGCTTCATCTAGTTTTCCGTAGCCACTAGGCCAGGACAAGATCACTTACCACTCTCATAATAGTTGGAAATACCTTCCTGTTTACTTTTTTCTTTCCCCAAAATAGAAGTAACTGCAAAAGATTCCATTTAATTGTAAATGACAAGCAAGTATCTTCATATGCCATCAAACATTAAATCATTTATCCATCTTACTTCTATACGTGCACCAAAATAGCAGAAAGATTTACGCAGCTGGTAGTATGGCACTGTCATAGGCTGCCCACAGGAGCTGTGGGTGCCCCACACCCACAGGTGTTCAAGGCCAGGGTGGATGGAGGGAGTTGTAACTTGGGGCTCTTTGAGTTTCCTTCAAACTTGTGCCATTCCCTGATTCTATAATTGCAAATATGAGAAGTCCAGGTTAAAATGGGATGGTAAGATAGTCGTGGTACATGAAATAGGAAGCAAGAAGATTTGCTTACATCTTTTTGCACGTTAGATCACCAAAATCTTTTGCTTGCTTGCTTTTTCTTTCTTTCTTCTCTTCTTTCTTTCTTTTTCTTTCTTTCTTTCTTTCTTTCTTTCTTTCTTTCTTTCTTTCTTTCTTTCTTTCTCTCTCTCTTTCTTTCTCTCTTTCTTTCTCTCTTTCTTTTTTCTTTCTTTTTCTTTCTTTCTTTCTTTCTTTCTTCTTCTTCTTTCTTTTCTTCTTTCTTTCTTTCTTTCTTTCTTTCTTCTTTTTCTTTCTTCTCTTCCTTCCTTCCTTCCTTCCTTTCTTCCTTCCTTCCTTCCTTCCTTTAGCTCTTTCTATCCTTCTTTCCTTCTTTCTCTCTTTCCTTCTCTCTTTCTCTCCTTTTTTTTTTTTTTTCCCCCTGCAGAACTGACAACATTCTGCTTCAGCTGGTAAGATGGTGCTTCACAGTCCTTACCTTGACCTCAAAATAATATTCTATGCAACACTGTTTTTTTCCAGGCCAGTGCATAACATCATAATTTGACCCTATATTTTAGTAAGCAGATATAATGAAGCGTAACCATGGTTTTGGTCATCAGCGTAAAGAAATTCCTATAGAGGAGATATGTATGGTTCACATGGCTGCAAAAGCTCTGAAGAGTTTGCTTAGTTTATGAAATGTTCTATTAAGCTCTTGCTAAATACAGACTGTTGAGATTTGACATTAACCACCTATGTTCATGAAAATAAACATACAAATTTTCCACTTAGAGTATCAAATCTGATTTTTTAATAAGAAACAACTATGTTTATCACAGATTTCTGAATACATTGCACAGATATCAGACTAGACTCATAATGTTTTGATATTGTCCAGAAGATGTATGTCTCCTTCCTGTAGCCTTTTTTTTTCATTTTGTAAAAGTCAAATAAGACATAACAAATGCATCCTGCCATGTGGCAGTAGGTCAGATACCTGTGTTGTATAAATCTTTATGCTGAGAGTTTGTGACATTTTAAACTTAGAACTTCATACAATTTGACGATTTTGGCAGCAGCCAATTATGATATTAAACAGTTCACAGAACTTAAGCTAAGACCTAAAATTATTTAATTTTTGTAATGACTGATTTGCACCTCACCCAGTTCATTTAGAGCAAATCAGTTCTAAAGCCTTGCCCTTCTTAATTGCTCCCTTTTAATTTGAAGCTCCAATGTCTCTCTTTATTTCTCTACTGTATCTACTTATTAAAAATTATCAATCAGAAAAAAAAAAATCTTCCAAGCTTACAGAAGATTTATGGTTGTCTGTATGCATGCTATTGGAATAAAAGCACGTAAAATTGTACCTGTAACTACAGAAGCCAAAGACTGAAATGCATGTTTACTGTATTATAATACATTTAAAGATTGATTAAAGAGATACTGCAATTGTGTATTCTCAGTAGAGGAACTGTGAGATTTCCGTAGATGAAAGATGTAATTTGTTGTTGCATACCTCAATAATAAAATCCTGAGCCTTGACCAGTGCTTAGGCTTTTGTGGTTCATAACATTCTGATACAAGAGCCTCCCTGTTTTCCTCTTTCTGAAGACTTGATAATTTTAAAAGACTGGGTTGTGCTGGACAAGTGGTTGTGATAAACAGGTCAGCATTTCACAGGTCCTTGGAGTAGATCACCATATCTGAAGTGCTCCTAACACCAGTAAATGACAGAGAGAATTGGAATTGCATCTTGTGAAAGAAAAAATAAACAAATGAGGGCTTAGGTGTTGCAGTTTTGGTTGTTGTTGTTGTTGTTATTGTTGTTTTTGATGGTGCTGTAGTGGGGCTTATTTTTTTTTCTGAATATATAAAAATAATAACACAGAAGCTAAAAGATCTGTTTGGAATTGAGAGGTAAAAAAGAAGGCTAAAAACATCTGTCCAGAAGATAAATGGTGCCGGAGCAACAGCACAAGATGAAAAGAGGTACTCCAAATTAGAAGAAACCAGAAAAGACTTCTGTGTACCACTGTGGATTTACCTAGCCCTGTCTTATGGAGCTTAGAGTTCATCCAGACTTCCACAAAGCACCCATTCAGACTGCCATAGCAGATAGAGCTATTTCCAGTAATCAAGTTTAAAATCATCTTACCCTAAAGAATTTATATTTTTACATATAGCCTTGTTATAAAATAAGCTGAACAGAAAAGAAGACATAGAGGTTGGTTTGTTAACAACATAGAAAGAATTTGTGTAGAGCTTTGCATTTCAAGTAGCAAGTTTATAGTACTTGCTTTTCACCTGTGTTTCAATAGGTTCTGAAACCTGGTTTGAACATCTGCAGTGCACAGGTTGGCAGGTCTTGGGTGAAATATATAGCAACTTGTTTAAAATAATGCAGTATCTCAAGTACTTGGGAGGCATACTGACAAGAGAGAAACCCCCCCACAGCTTGTTAAATATTTACTACTTCAGTCCTGAACATCTGCAATTAGCTAAGAATGGTGATGTCAGTGGACACTTCCCAAGGTTAGCTGCCTCAATATTTGTATAGATCTAATCTGAAGTCCTTTTCTTGAGAAGAGGAACACATCCAAACTCAACAAATTGTCATTGACAAATGACCACAATAGTCTAAGGAGAAAAGAAGGGCAAGTATTCAGTAGAGAAAGAGAACATGAACATTAGCAGAATAAAACTGGCCTATTTAGTATGTTGAACTATCTGTGATTTCTCGGACGTGGATTATTTATTGGCACATAAAACTCAAGATTTGGGGATAATTCTCACAATTTAGACACCAAACAGCTGTAATTTAAGTGCTGCTTTTTTTTTTTTTTTTTCCCCTTCTGAAAGAGTGAGGAAGACTGTACATATTAAGATGCAGCATTAGGATTGGGTGTTTTCCAGGTGGTATGCCATTCTGTGTTAAACGCCTCAGTTAATGAGTCTCTTTCTATTTTGATTGCATTTGTCTTGCCAAGTGCATACTTTATTGTCGAAGGAACAAGCCAAAGTGTCCTAGCCTCATGGCCCCTGCTGTATTGCATGTAGACATGAATGTGAGAAAAAAGACTGGGAGCATGGGCCCTGGCTGTTAACAAGAGGCCTGCTGGGTACAGAAGGTGCCTGATTGAAGGCTGGTGACCAAAAAGCATTGATGAAATCTCCAGAGATCATCTGGGCACAGAACATTCTCAGCTAGAAAGAGGGGGACAAAAGCCAGCTATGGCTATGGGTTGCAATGTGAGAGCAAAGCAAAACACTGCCAGTCCCTACAGAAACAAACCTGGTAGCCTAAGAGTGAGGTTTAGGTTTTAAGTCAGTTCTAGACAGATCCTCCCATCCCAGTGAAAAAGCAATTGGAGAAACTAACTTCAATAAGCTAACTCCTCACCTGAGCCTACCCCATATGAATATTGAGTTTATTTGTCAGCAGTAGAAAATCTGCACTGTATCTCTGATACAAGTCTGCAAGTCAGCCAGATGTAGACAAGGGTAAATAAGGAATCTGCTTAGTATATGGGACATAGATTTGCTTCATATTCTGTAGCTCCCAAGTTCAGGCTTAGTGGAGTTGCACTGTGAGTGACATAAGGAGAAAGTGAGTTTCTGTTTAGAGACAAGCTAATGGAGGTTGTTGTCTATTTGTAATTCTCAGAGTCGGTCTTGATATTAATAATAAAACAGTTTGGGCATTTGGGCATTCATACAATATAGCCATTTTTCAGTTGTTAGAGCTTCAATGACTACCTTCTATTTTTTTATTTTAAATGAAGTTATTAAAAAAATTCCATCATTGTTTGAAAATTTCTGTTTAGTTAACAAGCTATGGCAAGTCCTGTTTAAATCTGCTTCTAGAATGAAACTGAATGCAACAGAAAAGAAAAAAGAAAAAAAAAAGAGAAAAAAAAAAGGCTTTTGAAGAAGATAAAATGAAAAAATAAACAATTTGTTCCCCTAATTGTTTGTTCATTTGCAAATTCCTTTTGCAAAACTCCTTAGAGAGTTTACTGAGGACTAATCATCCAAGAGTAAGTGTATATGTATTCATGTTATTAAATGCATGTGTGTATAAAACAGAAGATCCTTGTAAATCAACAGTTTTAATCACATTTTCAACCTTTTACAATGTAGTATTTCTCTATCGCACCTATAAACAGCTCCATTCTCAGAATTTCATGCAGCATTACTTCTCATATAAAGTGATTTTTGATTTTCATCATCACAGTTCATAACTGTTTGTAACAAAAAACTCAGAAATTTTGTATGTTAAAACAGGTGATTATTTCATTGAAAATTGTACCAGACTACTCACTGATATAGTGACAAAGCACCAAGTCTTTAGAAACATGTTTTTGTGGGGTGAAATGCTGGAAATAAAAAAAAATATATTGAATTGTCTTTTTTCAAATATTTACTTTCTTTTGACTGAAACTGAGAATAGTTAGCCACCTATATGTACGTAAATATGCATTTATTCTTAAGGCTCATGTTTAATGCACTAAAACAACAGACTGAATCTATGGTATGTTTAGTTGAAATTAATTTTTTTGGACAGAAATATTATAAGTAATGATGTCCAAGAATTTTTCCCCAGCTATCCATTTTTAAGAAAAGGGGAGGAAATCCAGATATCGTGCCATTGACAAACCAATATGCTGTTATTTGAGGGGGGAGGGTCATTTATTAGGAAGAAACATTCTTTAATTAGAAGAAATATGTTAATTTCAATAGCATACCCTTCATATCTCTGCCCCCCAAAATCCTTGCACACACCTACGTTCTTTTTATGGACAGTACAAAGGAGGATAATAGATGCCTATAAAAGTAACTAGTGAAATTCTGCATTAGGATAATCTGTCACCCATTTCCATTTTTTCTGAAGAAAGCAAGCATAATCAAAAGCCTAAATGACAAAGAGTTGACAGTAAGATTCTGTAGTAAATGATTCCAGAGTCGCTGGCCTGCGGAGATGCTGAAGAAGTCCCCAGCAGACCTGATTAATTCCAGTTTCTCCAGCTGCCAGGGGAGCAGAGGCTAAGCAGTTTCACAGAGAGGAGCCTATTACCACTACTAGGCTGAAATAGATCTAATCAACTCACAGCCGCTCAAAAGAAAACTTTACAGGTTTAGCTCACTAAGGCAGTGCTTTAAAATGATGACTACAAAGGATCATGGGAGTCTGAAAGCATTTAGTCTTTATTGCAGCTCAAGGAAATTTTCTGCTGTGGTTAGGCCATGCTAATTTACTGAACATGACAATGCCTCCCAGATTGTATGACATCATTTCAATAATGGCCCCGCTCCTCTTAGTTAAATATTTCTACTACTGCTTTTTTAATTCCAAATAGTTCATTTATCGAAATATCATCTACCTAGGGATTAATTAAGTGCACCACTGCAAATTGCTGGACTATCCTGCTTTATCGTTGAATTTGAACAATGATGCCACATAATTTGCAGTATGTCAGTACCATAGTAGCACTGACAGAAAAATTATATTATTTTATTGTTTATTTGTCAATACATTTCCACAGAATAAATTCTAGAACTGCGTTGTATCTTTGCTGTAGATTTTACACCAGTTGTGAAGTCCTTGAGACACTCAGCTGGGCTTCACAATTATGTGAATTTGAACAATCTTAAGGATGAAAAAAATCCAACAGATTGTGGTTTCATTATTTTGACTGACAACAACAACACAAAATAAGGTAAAAACTTTCCATTTCTTTTGTTCATTCAACCATTTGTGTTTCTTTTTAAGTCCCCCAATCCCCACGGAGAATGTCAAAACATGGAACATACACATGTAGTTTGTTAGATTAAGAAAATAATAATTCCCTCAACTCTTTCTTGGTATTCAATTAAAAAAATCTTTCTTAACAGATAAAATCTGTTTTTTGAAAAACAATCAGTGTTTGGAAACTCTGAATGCAGCAGTTGTGCAGTGCAACACTGCAAAGATGTAGCACAATACATACAATTTGCACAACAGCTCTTTAATGATGGTAAAAATGTTAATTATTTTACTAGCCTCCCAAGCCATTTAAGGTGGGAGCTCAGGGCAGGATGGCATTTGGAAAAGCAAGTTACTGGTGACCCTGATTGGGAGGGAGAGACAGCAAGCAAGAAGTACTGAATCAAGCTGAGGAGGCCTGCATTCTGAACTAACTGTGCAGGGATTGCAAACACTAACCTAAATGGAGATCCACTTGCTAATCATGGGGCTACCAGGTGCTATGTAGGGCTGCTTTGGTGGAATAAACTTGGCATTCTCTATTTGGGGTGCTATGGAAAAGTATGCTTGTTGGAAGCAGCACCATTTGCATGCATGTAAGTGAGGGCAGAACGATAAGAGAGATGGATCTTTCCCTACCTTTCCCTACTTCAGAAGTATGATGGGTGAGATTTAAGATCTCACATCTCCAAAGCAGCCTGGGGAAAATAAAAGCAAAAAAAAAAAAGCTGGAAATAGAATGAAACTTTTCGGTCTTTTAGCATTTATTCCCTTCACAAAAATAGCCAATGTATCCTTCAAGAAGGGTAAGCATCTGACATTCATCTACTACTAGGTCAAGAACTTTGGAACTTAATAGGGAAAAAAAAGGAAATGATACACTGCATAAAAAGTTGACTAAAAAAGTAATGGGAGAGAACATGTATTCCACACTGTTTCTCTTTTTTTTTTATTTTTTTATTTTTTTAAAATTTACTTTAATAAATCTGCTTTAATAAATGGGAAGATAAGTGCCCCCAAGGACGGTAGGGCACAGGTTAGCAGTAGCAGCCTAAGCAATTTCTGGAATAGGAAAAAAATCTTCCTTACTGCTCATTCTTCTTCCCACAACACTTATGGAATGTTGTAGGGAAAAGTATGTTGTACTGCAAACTTTAAACATTAAATTGCATGGGAACATAAGGAAAGGATCCTTTGTCCAGGCAGTTGATGTGAGAAATGGTGAAGGACTGGAAGGAAACATCAGAAAGTGAGCAGTGTATCTGTAATTTGTAGACAGCAAAATAATTCAGTTGGGTAGGACTGAGAACTGTAAGGCTTTTAATGACTCTAACTTCAGAAGATTCAGTCTGTTCATCTGTATGGGTTAGTTAGAAAAGATAAAATTAATCAGAACAAGGAAGGGGGAAGACAAGACAGGATGTGCATTGAACAAGACTTTTGAGCATTCAGCAACATCTCTGAGGAAGTTGAAGACAGTGAGATGAAAATACTGCCCAGCCAGAACAACTTATTGGCACTTGAAGTTGCTGAGGGTGACTCATAGGTATAGGTTGTGTGCAAAGGGGACATCAGTTGACATGAACAGTAATGTTTCTCCATTCACTCTGTTCCACTACTATCATGAAATAACTGTAAGTGCAGAACACTGATAATTTTATCCTTTTTGCACTGTGTGCATCCCCGCCTCTGTTTTATTAGTTCTTCCCATTTTGCTAATTTGAACTCCTCCTGCTTTTTATGCTGGCTTTTTATAAGCTCCTTGAGAAGTACTCCTGTTGGTACTACAGAGTTAGGAAGATACTTTGAGAGTTTTTGGTAGTGTTAGTGGCCTCTTAAAAGCATGCATTGCTGAGTTAGACCGCCAACATAGGAATTCCTTTAGTTAGGTAGTCCTGTTGCCATGCTATTCTGACTTGCATTCTCACAAGGCAAGATTAGTGCATTCAGAGCACAGCACTCCAAAGTTTTCCACTTATTTCTAGTGATGCAACCATCATGTTCCTGGTTCCTGAGTTTTAAGGTCTGAGTCAAAGTTCATTAATGTCAATGGAAAGTTTCCTGTTCATTTCAATGGGCTTTGATCAGGCCTTAGAGAGCACCATCACCAAAAGGGCCGTTGCTGGCATGGAGGAAACTAGGTCAGAAGAGTGTGCCAGAAAGTGCTATTCATTTGATAGCATCTCATTTTGCCTCCTTTGTATAGTGGGGTATGTTAACTGCAAGGAGGAGAGGAAAAAATATCGAAGTATTTCAATTTGCTACAGCTTCAGCAGATGGCCTGTCAAGGTCCCCATGGTCAGGATCTCCCCAGCGACAATGTCAGGGTCTTATAGCACCCGTCTCACCTTTGGCCATACCAGCTCTGAGTAGGCTCTGATGCCAACAGCCAAACCTCCAGGAGGAGGGATGGAGAGACATGGAGATTTGTGCCCACGTACTACACAGCCTTGTGCCCATTCTTAATATATGCCATGGAGCAGCATCTTGTTTATTATGCATGTTGTGATATTGCTAATGTGTATCCAGTGTCTCTAATCAATGTCATACATATCACAATAGCTCGTGAAGCAATAGAGCTGTCAATGAAGGAACTGGTAATGGACCACAATGGGAATTCTAACTCACAACAGGATCCATTACTAGAATGATAATGGCCAGGATGAAGGTGGAACAGCAAATGTCAAATACAAATAGATGTGTATATATATTTTATGCTTATATATAATTATATATAATACTTATAAATACCTGCATGTATATAATATTTTTACACTAATGTATAATCTTCCAATACTGTGTGCATTTAATTAAAGGACATGTTAATTAACTTTGGTCAGTTTTGTTTTTTTTTGTTTCTTTCCTGACAATGCTAGCATCTATGAATATGTAAATGAGATATGACAAGGCAGGAAGATTTCGTTGGACTTCTAAAAGATTGGTCTGAATGTTAGAGAACAGGGAAAATATGGAAGGGAGGCAACTTATGACAACAGTAATTTTAAAATAAAAAGTAAAATAGAGTAAAGAAGATATGAAATGAAATCTACTCTAAAGGAAAAATGGATGGCTGATGCAAAGGCTCTGATTTCTAATGCAGATGATATATTTTAGAAAATGTTTTGCTTCTGTTTTCCTTTGATGCCTGTTATGGAGACATCCTACTGAGTATAAGAAACAATCATATATCTGTCCATCCATCTGTCAGAGTTCCTTACACTGGTGCCCATGACCAAAACCTGAATACTAATACTTTATAGAAAATTGCAATTTTCTCACAAAAACACCACAGGAAATAAACTTTTTCATCAGAATCTCACAAGTTCTGTATTATTTTAGCCTCTTTTTTTTTTTTTTCCTGTACAGTGGATTTTGTATACTTTATATATTTCATGTTATTTACTGCATATGTCCAAAATGTTTTCAAGCTGCTATTATGAACACACTCTTTCAGTCCTAATTGTATTAAATGCAGTAGATCAGGTAATACTACAGAGTTTTAATATCTTACATTTGATTTTTTGGCACATCTCATTACCCATGGACAACAAACAAAGAGTTAAGTGCTTAAGATATCATTCAGAAAATCGAGATGCTCTGCAAAGTGCTACCAGACAGTGCAGAGGTACTCCTTTTCCATGTATAGCCCCAGAGCTGGGACTGACAACATGTGACAAGATTCCTGCCCTAGCATCGCATCTCCATACATACAAGTTCTAAAGACTTCCAATACAGAATAATGCCAAATTAGATACTGGAAATAAATCTCAGATCAATGTTAGGAGGATCCTTCCATTAGTTAATTCTGTCTCAGGCCAATTTGCACCACTGCAGATCATGAGCAATTTTCACAAGACTATGGCTATTAAATCTTTGTCCTTGTTGAGTCCTTTCCCAGGTAGTTGAAGTTTGCCTGCTCAGTTTTCCTGTAGTCTCTGCTCCCCAGTTTTCCTCTTTTCTCTTTTATCCTTCACTGTGTGCTGCTGAAAGCTGCCAGCTATCATGTGGCCTCACAATTTATCATATTGGTATCGCCATTACATACGTGTTTTAAACAAAAATATTATGTACAACTACAAGTAATGTCATTTTTTTGTTTCTTTGCCTTGTCACTAAGGCAAGGACTAGCAAATTTTATAAATGTTTTAAGAACCTGAATGGAAAAATCAGTATTTTACATGGAATAATAAAACAAACCAGATGTTATGGAACTTAAAACCTTGTCCTTAACAGCATAAAGCATGGACTGTTTTCAAGTTGAGCTGAGGAACATTGTCAGGTTTTGAAAGAGGGAGAAAAGCTAAAGAATTCATAGTACTTATATGGTTTACTCTCAGTTTTCAGCTTCTGTTGACAAATTTCCTCACTTCCTGGTTGAATGGAATATCGCTAAAAATGCTGGCTGGCTATTTCCACTTTGTGTTCAGAGGGATTGTTTTATCCCATTTGTAAAGCTGAGAACTAGAAAAGTTGATTAAAAATGCATGTCTTGGAAAGGCTGCTTAATATAGCAAGGTCCATCAGAAACTCTGAATTTGGTTTGTAAGCGTCTTCTGAAGTGTCAGTTGTTTCCCCTTTGCATCTCCAAGGGGTATGCATAAATCAGAAAACCAGGAATTACCATGGTCAGGGAAAACCTCTCAATACCCAAGACAGACAGTAGCAGCAGAGGTCTCCAAGCAGCCTTTGTAGCCTTTGTTCCTTTTGTACTATAGAGAAGAAGCTGACATATGGCTCTGATAAATCACAGATCTGCTAATCACAACACTGGCAGTCTCTGAATTTCATGGTACAGGAGGATGACAAGTTTGGTTGTTATAGGTAATCATATAAAAGTGGTAGTCGTAAATAGGTTAGGCTTATCACCCAGTCTACACAGGGTAGATTTACTGAAGTAGAGTAAAATAAAGTGTATGTGACATACCTTGTAAAGATTCAAAGTAGTTAACTGATCTCAGAAATATTGCTGTAAATGGTGTGTTTCTAGCAAGTTCTCAGAAAGATAAGCTGCAACCCTTTATTATTTAACATCTTATCAACTACCATGGAGAAAACGTGAACTGCTGAATGACAAAGTTTACAGATGACACAAAGATTGGAGGAGAGGTAAATGATGATAAGAGTGCAGCATCATTCCTTAGAGAGATTAGAACCCCTTGGGAAACTGGACTCCAGTTCAAACAAAATGCATTTCACTGCTGTGTACTTCTATGAAGGGAGAATGCTGATCACGTTTATAGGATGAGGAATCCTGTTCTGAGAACCAAGGATGATGAAAAAGACTTTGGGTTACAGTGGAGAATCACCAGACTGTCACTTTCACATCCAGCACTCTGGTTAAAAGGCTTAGATATGAAATCTGAATAAATAAGCAGGGAATTTAGGAAAGCAGGAACTACATCACCTCTATTTGGCATTAAAGACAAGATCACTGCAAGTAATTGCTGACAAACACGTGAATAGTTTAAGTGTTCCACTGTGTTCCAAGCGTTCCAATATCTGAATGGCTTTGAGTAGACACAAGTGATCTCTCATATTTCTGTCTACTTGAATAACTTAAGAAATTCAATTTTCCTATACAATTATTCAGGACTGAGAGTTTGGAGTGCAAGTTCAGTGAAAGTCCAGCAAGCCTGATTTAAATTAAGTCTTCTGGACCCCATGCCTGTTTATCTTCTGTCCCAGACTTAGATCTCCCAAATTTTCTCAAAAAAACAGCGCACAGAGAAGACAAAACCTAAACAGAACTACTTTTTTAAATGCATGCGGATAGTAACACAACTATTTTGCACTACTTTTCCCTCCTTAATAAAGTCAGTGATCAACACTTCATCTCCTTGTCTACAACAGACACTTAAGTTGCTTTGCAACGATTCAGCAAGAATCATTCTATTTATTTCAGATATTGTCTATCACTTTGATATCTAAGCACCTACCTGAATATTACACTTCATAATATTGAAACAACATAGAAATGTTGGAGCACAATCTGTCTCTATTTACTTTATGGCAGCTTAATCGCTGATTAAATACTAGTAACAATATGAAGATTGATGTTCGAGAAGCAGGAGAAAGTTAACTATACAAAAGTGAACTGCTACAACTAAAAATTATTTCTGTTCTGTTCAGAGCATGATCTTCAGCAAGAGACCTCTTTTCTGTTTTAGGCTGTCCCCTTGAAATCCACAAAACTAATCAAGTGAGGAGAGTGAACCAATTTTTGACTGCAGTACTTCTGCTGACAGTCAGGAAATAAGGTATTGTCCTTCAAAACATTTCCCCCCTTTTTTTTAAAAAAAAAAAAGTGAGTGGAAAAGGAAACAGTGCTTATCCACAGTCTGAATGTTTAGCTTTGACTTTCTCCTCAGTTTACAAAAATGTAGAGACCCATGGTTTCCATAAACCCTTGCAAATTCTGTCAAAATAATGCATATTTGGGCATTTCGACTGCATCTTCACACAGCTGCAAGTCATGAACAAAGAAAATTGTTTTCTCCATAAACAGCCACTATTTAAATCTAATAAATGGATCCAATAGAGATCTAAAGGATTAAAATATGGAGCTACAATCTAATGTAGATAAGAAAAGAGGCGCATTATTAACACTAGGTTTACACTGTTGCTTTTTTTTTTTATAAAGACACAACTACAGCTTGGTCCCACCATCACAGAATTGCTGCTAGAAAGAATTTCTGACAGGTAGAAAGGGCAGATATATATATAAATAAATGCAGAATTTCAGGGAAATAATAGAACAAAATTAAGTTGTTCGGAAAATTAACTGATAATTTTCACCAGATCAAGTTCTTCTGTGATATACATTTAAGAATTAAACTTAAATTAGCTCTTTAAAGTGGCTGTGTGACTTTAATTATTCAAAATGTACACAAATTTAATGAGTTTTTAAATATTAAAACTATTCTCTATTGTCACTACTGTGAGCTCTTAATTTACAGAGCAATTAAGTCAGGACCCTCATTTATCAGTACATGTGCGTTTGCTGAAAACATAGTCAGTTTTTATTAATTGATGCTATAGAAATACTGAGGTAAAATTAATGTGTGTGCTTCAGAGGTCATGCTGGCGATAGTAGGTAGCTAGCAAGGAGCAAGACGTGAGATAAATAAGTAACTGCTGTTCCCTGATTACACTAGAGATAGATGAAATATTAAGTGGCACAATGGGCACTATTCTTAGCCAAAATGCTTGCAAACAAATGCCCCCTGAGTTTTCTCTGGCAAGCATCTGTCATGATAGTAGCTGCGAAATAGGGAAACTTCAAAGCTTCAGTTTCTGATTATTAGCACTGTGTGTAGTGTAATGTTCTTACATTTTTATGTAAACTCAGCGTTGATGAGCTGAGAGGGGAGAATTAAAAAATACTTCAGCTTCCCTTTGTTCTTTGGGACATGGCTGACAGGAGCCTTAGCGGTTAGGAGTCTCCCGAGTGTCTATCAACTTGTGAATTACAGGCACTACAGGGCCAAATTTGCAAAAGAACCAGGTGAACAGTTACAGAATTGGAGCACGAGTTTTTCCCGCATTCCCCCAGCCCCCAGCAGTGCATCTGCAAAAGCTCTGTGATGGCACAAAAAGTGACTGGAAAGTAGGTTAGGCATAAATATGAGCACAGGCTGGATGTGCAGAGATATTGGCGATCACTGGTGGGCTTCAGAGTGTTAGGTCTCCTTACCGCTTGCACTGTAGAAACACCCTAAGGCCACACTTTCTATCTCCTCCATAATAGAAGAAGGAAATCTGTCCAGGCCTTCCTGCTTTTGGATCCTGCGGATCTAAATGGGAACTCAATGTGTCTAAATACTGTTTCCTTTGATGTCTCCTTCATGCGTATAAAGCTTCAGTGGAGTAAGGATGACCCAAATGCTCCCCCAAGTTCTGTGCTTCAGGAACAAAGCCCACCTTGCCAGTGAGGCTGTCTGGAAAGGCAGGAGAGGTGGGAAAATTAAACTTCCCTGAGCCTTCTGATCAGGGAATGTCTTTCTGAATATTCTGGTAGCTTATTCAGAAAGTTCTGCTCTCCTCTTTGTTTGCCAGTGTTTCAGCAGATTAGAGGGGTACAATTTTCCTTTTAAGAGACCAGGCAATTTGGCTTTCTGATATTGTTGTCTATAAAAATTTTCAATTTCATTTCAAATGCTTTATCTTACACCGGAGGTCAACTGATCTGTGATTCCCAATATTACCTGTGTGTCTTTTTGAAGATCTTATGGAAGTATGTGTTTTTCCTAGTTGAGCACTTAAATGTTTATTTAGAACGTTCACAATGGATTGCCCCAGTGATTTTTTGTTCTTTGTCAGTTTCCTCAAGATTCTATTCTTTTGACAACTTGATCTCTGATATCGCCTTGTGTTTACTATCTGAAAATAATTGGCTTAGAAAAAGGCAACTCCACAGTGAATCCAGATGGAAAGAAATTACTTCATTTTTATGCAATATTCTTAATTGTTCTCTTTATCTTTAGTGGTCCAGTGTCTGACCAAACCATTTGCAAGCTCTTTGAAATTGAGTGTGTACAACTACATGTGTGTGGGGGAGGGATACAGAGGATGTATTTATAATTCAGAGCTGGAAGAGTAGCATGGAGTTCCTTTTTCTTGTTATATACCAGCCAGCTTCTCTAACACCTTTCACTCCTGTTTATTCACTCCCCTGCCTGTTTACTTTTGATTTGAAATATGAAGTCAATGTGCAGCTGTTGACGTGAGGGAGAAATATGATCCCTGCAACTTTCTCACTTACCTTGGGAGCCAAGGGTACATTGCACATTACTAATTACTGATAAAATGCTTTTGCTCCCACAATCTTCCTTGACATGGAGTCTGTTAGTATGGACCAATATTAGAAACATACTAGCTCATTTCTGATTTGGGAATGGATCGATCTTAACATTACTGTACATTGAGGTGTGCTTTCAGTTGTATGTATGGCAGCTTTTCTGCCCTGATCTGTCCTGTGTATATAGTTTCAGGGCAAGACAACATACAGCTATACAGCTGCCAAGGAGAGGAACTACCAGTACTTTGAGACTCCTTACAAAATCTTGGTCTTCTCTCAAGCATTATCCCATTCCCTTAGCCTTCATACAATACAAGTGAATCAGGGTAAGTTGCAAATTTCACAGAATTTCAATGATCTCACAGGTGCACAAAGGCTGAGAAAGGAAAGTGGCATGCTCTGATTTGACGTGATTTGTCCAAGGATGTGAAAAAGCCCTGTGGCATAGCCAGATAGGCAAGAATCCTGTGATCCAGATCATGGCATTACAGACCTCCTTTCCAGAAAGAGAAATCTCTCTGCCATTAAAAACAAAGTTCAGTGCAACATCATTAGTATGCTCCATTTAGTAAGGATTTTCCTCAGTGAAAATAATGCTGGTGCAAATAGATGGAAAGATTAAATGGCTTCGGATGGGTTTGACAGCTACTCTGCATCACTAGTCTCTATTTCTTTGGTTTGTGGGGTACTAGCAAAGGTGCACAAACACCTAGGGCAAACATCTAGCCTCTAGGGTTGATGGTAAAAGTGGAAATGCAACACAGCATACACATTTCTTAGGTTTATCTACTTGACCCCTAAAGAATATTACATCTCATTACGCTCTACACTTTCCCATCTGCTCCAGGCCGGATGGTACCCTCCTCCTCATGACATCTTTCACTGCAACCAAGATCCTGACTAAAGAAATAAAGTGACTCCATCCATTCCCAGCAGTTAAGGTTAAAGAGATGCACTCGGTTCTAAATCTTGGCTGCTAACGCTCTCTTGACCTTTGACTCGCCTTAGCACAGCGAAGTTTGATGGGCCCATGCCAAGCTGTCTTCTGTAACCCATGAGTTGGTTAATATACTCCCATTTCTCATTCAGACAGCCAACAGAGGCAAAAAAGGCAGCAGGGCAACAAATGCTGTCTCCTGCAAATGCTCAGTAATAAATTGCTCTTTCAGTAGTGCAGAAGACAGATTTTTCTTTCTTTCGCTTCTTTCCTCCTTTTGCACAGAAGTCACCAATGAGAAGCTTGCTTTCCCACCTGGCCCCAGCTGACTGTGCCCATAAATTTGCCTATGCAATGCCTGTTTACGGGTCGCTGCCAGAACACGGGGACGGGTGCGTTTTCTAAGCACCGGGTAGATAATCATGGTAATTGATGTTTGGAGCTGCTAGCTCCTAGGAGTATAGGGTCTCTTTCTCCCAGTGAGGCCCTGCTTCATGTTATCAGTCCAGCCCATAATTAAATATCACTCTTTTACAATATGTTTCAGGCTCCTTAATGAGTCTAAAGCAGAAATAGTCACCTCTTTCCCCTTTGAGCTTTATTTGCTTGTTATTAAACAATGTTATTGAGCTGCCTTCTTTCTCTGTGTTGCCAAACCTGCATCATTTCCGTTTTATAATTGCACAATTAGAGTCAGTACTTTGCTTTCATACATCAGCAGGACCTTAGAGAGGGGGAGAGAGAGAGAGAGAGAGAGAGAGAGAGAGAGAAAGGGGAAAAAAATCAGGTGTTCACAGACAACTCAAATGCATCTTATTTTCATTAACTACCAGATTTTGCAAAATGGGAAGCTATTTATCATGATCTGTTTTCTACCACCAGCCACCCCCACCACCCCACTCTGGTGACTTTCGCTATGACCTTGTGCTGTATTGTTAAGGGTCCAATTTGCTCATTGTTACTTGCCTGCATAATTCTGTGCACCTCCCCCACCATCTTTTTTTTCCCAAGCAAAATCTAGTCATTTATATTCTGAGACTAAATGGTATTCCTCCTCCCCTACAGCCTCCCCCAAAAAAGGAAAAGAAAAAAAAAAAAAAAAAGACCAAGCAAGCTGTATAACACTAGTAATTCTCTCTAACAAATTTCCACAGATCCCCCCCTCCTTACACACATGCACACACTCTCTCTCTCTCACACACGCATCCCCTCTCTCACACACACAACCTTAAGCTGCTCTAAGCAGTGTATTAAGTAGCTGAAGAAAATCCATTCACATTCTGCTGTGTCGCTTTCTTCTCAAGTCATGAACCCATCACAGACTTTTTCTAGCTGTAGGTTGCCACGGTGAAGATTTACAATGCCAGTTATTCATACATCTGCCTTCTCTTTTTTCCCCCCTTATTCTTAAATCCCTTGGGCGAGGGCAACCTTGATACTGAGACTCGTAAAATTCATGCAGGCTTATCATCCTTGGTGAAGGCTTCAGGCATGCATTACCGTATCCAACTGCCTGCTCACCGCCATGACAGAACTGGGCCTATAGCTTTTATTTCCAACGGGGGAAAAACGTATTAATGTGCTAAAGAGAAAAGAAAGCTCAAATGTTCGGGGAAAGAAAATAATAACAACCATTATCTATTTCTCTTAATGATTTTTACATTTGTTTTAATTTCTCTCTGCAGATCAGCATAAATTTGAAACCACTTTTTTTATTTTATTTTTTTAAATCACCCTTTAATTTGTGTGGAGCAGTGTTCTGAGAGTCCAATCACACTGCAGTGGGAAAGTACAGTATTAACAGCCTCTGAACTACACATCAAAGTCATGAATTCAACAAATCTGGAATGGATTTTATGTGTAAATTTTAAATTTATTTTTTTTTCTTCAGACTCTTTTTCCTGTGAGTTTTAACAACTTGCTTAATTACTATGAAGATACTTTCTTGAGGGTGTTGGAGGAGAGATGAATATATAGATTTTACAAAACTAAAAAATAAAATTAAAAAGCAGAGGAATCCCAAGCAAATTTAAGGTCTTCAGTTACAAAGTGACAGTTTAAGCAAAGAGTATGAAACAATGCAAATCACTGTGATTTTAATTTTGATACAGTCATAATTTGCTGCAACACTAATCATATTTTTTATTTTTAATCTGTTCTCTCCTAAGGACTACTTTTGCAAAGCCCCTCCCTCTCTGGGGGGGGCTCAGGTATCAGAAATAGAGGGGTTTGTTTCAGAGTTTGATTTTGTTTCTCTAATTTCAACAGCCCAAAATCATGCTAACACCTCTCAGATTTTCAAGGATGCTGTGTTTACAGGCCTGCATATCTCTTATTTTCTTTGGATGAATGTATGAAGTTCTAGGTCTATTATTTGATCTTACTACATGTTTTGAAATGGGTCATGATTTAGTAAGCTGAACAGTACAACTGAACCATGAGTAGCTCCCAGAAATCTTTCCAAAAGCTTATGCCCATGCAAGTAGAACAAATGTAGATAGAGAAATGGTGAGAGTTACAGTGAACAAGATAGGAAGCCAGAGAGCTGCTTTCAGAAGATTCCTAGGTGCGTGACAGACTTTTTCTGGAAAATTGTGACTTGCAGTTTCAGAAAGAAGTAGTTTTGAAGACACAAAATTATTCAAAGAGAAATGAAACCTTATGTCCTTTGAGAAGTCGCACCCCATTATCCTCATCCTTTTTCCCCCTTTTACGTTTTATTGTTGCTTTAAATGTTTCAAAACTGTTTCAGCCATTATGCTGTCAAAAGTGTCTTATCAATCTCAGATCCATATCTTCTGACATCCTCAGACAGCTACAACAGAAAAGAAGACTTGTGTTGATGTTACTCAGTCAGCATTAAGTTGTCACAAGTGCTGTCTCACTTCATCTTGATAGTGATGCCTAGAGCCCACTCATACCACCATCTGCTTTTACAGAAGTGACATCCCCCTTTGCATGATGAAGCAGTATTACAGGGCTCCGGTCTTGGGTCCACAGAGACCTGACAGCAGCACATCTTACATAGTATGCCACCTGTAATCACCTGTGAGCAGCATTTCTCAGCAAAATAGTTGTGCAAGCCTTCTAATGCTCTGAAGAGGCAGAAAGAAAATAAGTATGTATTTAAGTCACTAGTCAGGAGGTTGTTCTTCTACTTATATTGGTCTTAAAAGGAAAGATTTTGCAAAAAATTGCAGTTTCCAAACCTACACGAAAATTAACTTGGGGTCATTCAACTTTTCTAGCCAGGTGAAGTGCTTCTCGGCCATCTCTTTGCCACAGAAGGGGACACTCCATGTGCACTCCAAGTGAACGTCCACGTGCTCTGTAAGAAAGTATCAGAGCAAGAGAAGTTCTGCACACTCAACAAACCTTGTTTTGGTTTACAGCAGTAGGCTGCTGAGGCACAAATGTAGACCTTAGCACAGGAACATTCCCTGTCTCCCACAGCAGAGATGTTGCCATTGAGTTCTCTGAACTCTCGACATGCATGTGAATTCAGATTGTTACCTGGAATGGATGCACCTGCAGCAAAGGGAAGGGCATTGCTGCTTTTTCTTATAGAGGCATCTACTGGAGTAGATATTTCACCATGCTTCTTCTTGGTGCTCTTTTCCAGGCCAAGGAACTCAGAGGATCACCTCTAAGCACAGATCACTATGCAATCAATGTGTCTAGCAAAGCATCCCCTTCATTTAATGCAAGTTGTAAAATGCCTGTCGGCATCAAACGCTGATCTTTAGACTATAAGTAAAGAGACCAAAAGTCACAGTTATAACCTGACACAGAGAGAAAGAAAGAGATTTCAAGGGCATCACAAAGTCCTTAACTTCCTGCAGTAGCAAAACTGGCTGGAAGCCTGAGGTTCTCAATAGTGTAGGAGTTACCAACGCTACTTGCTGCCAATTAGTCTTTGTGTGTGTTGAGCATCCTCCCCCAAACTGTCTTACAAAGAACTAACTTCCCAGATATTTCAGCTAGAAATCCAGGCTTGAGCAGCAATAAGCTTGTGCTTTTTCTTCTTGAAGGGCTGTAGTTTAGATGGCAAGCAGTAGCCAACACGTGTATCGCTAATACTTCCCAAGGGGAGACTTTTTCCTCGTAGGATATACTCCAAATATCAGCAGAAGCTGGTGCAGATGCTCCAGAAATTTCACCCCTTAACTGTGTTTATATAAAGACTTGGACTTTGCATGACTTGTATCACTCAGTCAATGGGTTTAATGGTTCCCTACTGCTATTGCTTCTTGCTGTTGTCCAGGTTCTCTGACTGATCCCTTACTCAATACTCTAAATCAATAAAGACTTGAAGATCTGCTTTCCACTGGGGAGATAAAACTGGAGGCACTTCTCAGAATCACTCCACTCCAGTATTCCTTATGAACACTTCACTCTGGGTTGTGGTACATAGGTCAAATAGTCAAGCGCTTTCAATGCAGAACTAGTATGTACCACTGAATAGTAGATTAAATTGAAGGCCTTCAGAATATGAGAATTACAGCCTGCCAGAAAGAAAGATGTGAATAGATCCAAAAATAAGAGATCTGAGTAATTTCTTCCAAATCAGTTTGTAAACTCAGGCACATTCCATATTATTAGTAAACAATGTGAACTTTTTTTTTTTTTTCCTCCAAAATCCGTTTTCATCCTGCTGCATTCCACGTGCTCTGGTATTTGTCAGCATTTTAAGATAAGGTAATAAAAGAGTTACATGAAGCAAATCACTCGTGGTTTTGTCAAATTCAGGCTGTATTAAATGGTACAGATATACTGAAGAGGAAAATGAAAAGTGAATCTCATGCCTAAATCACTGTTGCCTTGGCAAAACTTTCAAGTGCCTAGCATGCTAATGTAGCCATGACACTGTTCAAGCTATCTAATTAGGAATTCTTGTTAGCATGTTAGGCAAAAGTTGAGGTCCTCAGTAGAACCTATAACTTTTCCACATTGTCTAACAGTGAACAAATGAAATACGTTTCTGATTCCAGTGAGTTGAAGTGGAGGTGAATGTGCTGCATATTCAGTAGGTAACCTAGAAGGTTACTTTGTGTAGAGCCCATACTGTTTTTGAAGGCACCTTTGCATCCATTAACTACTCCAGAGAAGATTTTGTCCACTGGAGCTTGGTGAAATTCGAAATTACTGCAGTGTTTGTGATGCTTAATGACTATTTGGGTCTTTCTTCTACAATATGGCTGACAACCAGCACTGAAAAACTGATCTTCTAATCAGCTAATAGGTTTCTACTAAAACAATCAAACAAATAAAACAGATAAATTTACACTTGGAAATTTTTTTACAAATACTTCATTTAACAGAGAATTCAAAATTCCATCTTGGGGCTGTCACTTTGAAATAAAATCGGAAACAAAGTGCTTTGAAAGTTTTTACTTTCAAAAAGCAAGCAGATTTAGGATGAAGCTTCTCTGCCCAGTGTTCAGATGTTACCACTGGTGCATTCCACAAGCTAGTCATGATGTAGTCATTCAGGACAAAAACCAAGGCTTGACTGTCGTCCCTAACCTTAAAAATAATAGCCTTTTTTAAGATACTGTTCTCTCAAAGGTATTTCTGCATGGTGGGTTTCCTGATTCACTGGATTATTTGCATGTTTAGAAGCAACTGCATACTAAAAAAAACCCTCCAACATTATTCAAGCAGGGTTCAAGCATATGTTTTCCTTTAAATTTTTCCATATATGCTAGGTGTGATGATTTTGTTCTACATTTGCTGGTAAATGGGCTATTAGAAGTCCAGGGTTTATTTCCTACCTGAAAGTTACTTGGGCAACTTGCCTCTCTACTGGAGGTTGCATTTCAAGTTGGATTTTGTCAGAAAGCCCAGAGCCTTTAGGCTTGGTCACTTGCCACATGTAAGTAAAAATCAGTTTTTATGAGGTCTCTGTGTCTTTGCATTTGTTTTTCTTTGTTTATTTGTATTTGTTTTCCTTCCCATATTTCCTGTATCTTAATTTCAAGATCAGTGTTGTGATTTCCCATAGGTATTCCATATCATCACATATCATGAATAGAGTTAATCAAACTTAAGGTATTTGTCGTGATAATAAAACCAACAAAGAAAAAGGTAAGTAAAAAGAAAGACATTTGATCCTGGACCAAAGATTGAATTCTGTAAAGAAAACAAAGCATGACTTTTCATGGCTTTATCCCTGCCATGTGACTTCAGCACAGCTCTAGTGAGATCTTGTAACCATGTGGGTCTCTTTTGCACAGTTTTGGTGTGTTTTTGAGGTGTAGTGCATGAAAGAAATGGCCCTCAGGGAACATACTCCATCTTAGATAGCTTTAAAAAGTCTCCCAGATAGCCCTTGAGTTAAGGGCATGCCACAAGTGGGCTAGAAAGAGGGACAGCAAAGGACTACCCCTTATTTCCGCTGCAGTGGATTTTGTCAGGGATCTCAGAAAGCACAGAATGTAAAGCTCCCCTAATTTTTCATTGATTGTTAAATCCAGACTGCAGAAAGGACAAATACAGCTTCTGCCTATTTTTCCTCTATCTTCCTGTGCTCTTAACAGATAATAATACTTCTTTACTTCAAAGCATCTACTCATAGGAGTAAATTTCGTGGAACAGAGAGCATATGAAAAACAAGGTTTTGAGATGAAAAGGTGCTCATCAGGGCAGAGACTATGTACTTGGCCTTTTATAACAGCCTTTCAAAACAGTATGTCTATGTAGAAAATAAATAAGCTCTATACCATATACTGTTCACTCACTTGTTTTTACACATGTATGCGCACCTGCAGACATTTGTGCATATAAGAGGGAGAGAAAAAGACAGAAAGATAAAAGATAGGAGCATCTAGCTCTTTTGAACTGATGGATGGGCCGTATGCTTTTGCAACTTGGTATTTCAATTATTAAACTTTGGGTGACACCGTCTTAGAAAGAGATCATTTTGGTATGTATTTTCTCTATTTGCATTACGCAGCACACCTGGTAGAAAGGATATTTAAGTAGTGAAGGACTCGCAGCATTAGCAATTAATAGGTCCCATTATGCTAACTCTCATGCAAGTTTAGGACATCTTAGATGCTAGATAAGAGATGAATAATTTGAAGTAATTTTCCTGTAATCATGCCAATCACTTCAGCAAAGTAGTTATTAAATGAAACAGTATAATGATGAATTATAGGACATCTATTGAATATCTTTTCTTATCATCTACTTATAGCGCCTGATGTTGAAAAGAGGCAAACAAGTGAACGCTCTTTTCCAGTAAAATATGCACACTTCTGACTGTAAATAATAGTTTGTTTAGCAAACCTTGTTTTTTTAATGAGGCCTAGAGACAGCTTTGTACTAGTCTCACACTCACTGCTGCTCCAGAAGATCATGTAGTTTTACCTTTTCTTTAAAGGTAGACATTAGCAAGAATGAGTCACCACTGATGACAAGAAATTTTTCTAGTTCAAATTTGCTGAAGTGATTAAATATTATTTATCTAATTAAACGCTCAAAACAGATCATTATTGAAAGGAATAAATTTAGTGGATTTGTTGAGCAGTGTTAGCTGAAATGTAACTGCACATCATTTGACTTTTTAACATTTTATTATATCTAATAAGTCTTTCTGTGCTTAATTAAATCAACTTATTTTTTACAGCTAATTTAACATGATTTCATTTTAGTTACAGCTTTTGCATCAGATATGTAGAAAGCCAACTGTGTACTCAGAGTAAGCCTATGCTACTCAGGTGCTCTGCTGCACTTCTTACCTCTCCAGCTGCTGCTGTGGTCTGGACTAGTATTTAGCATTTTCTTATCTTTTGCTGGAGGAAGGTTACTCATTTTTTAATTATGATCTATTTCA